>NW_026777510.1:0-299675 GCF_028023285.1 Balaenoptera ricei
TCGCACAAGAATATATCTGACTAGTAATAATCTTAAAACCTATGTATTGATATCTCTCTGTTAGTGTGTCAAGTGGGTGTAAAGCGGCATAAACACAGCAGTGAAAAGCAGCTAAACCCCATTATAAAAATAAATTACTTTGAAAAACCCATGAAACAAAGACAGTGAAAGAGAGCGAAATTCTTACACAATGCGTTCAGGGGCTGTGATGCAACCTGGATTGACCATATCTAGACCCACAGCTGGATGAGACATAAGGGTGGACACTCTTGGGGCTGAGAGGTTTGGTGAGGTTGGGTGAGCAAACACAGACCCTTTAAAGTAATACTGCGTGGTACCCATCGCATGGGTCCCAAATCTCCAGGTTCAAGGGCATCTTGCTACATCGAAAACATGCATGAGAAAACAAAAAGATGGTACACCGTGTGATGGGGAAAGGTTTCTAAAACGCACCTCATTTCTCATCTCCTTGTGCTCGGGTTCGCCATTCCAGCCACTTTACTAGCAATCTCCCTACTTGGAGCATCAGCACCTTTAACCTCCTGTTCCGTACAGGTTGCAATTTGTCCTGAGGATGAACGGGAAGACTTGGAACCAATGAGAGACTAGCTCCTGGTGTAGGGACAGGCACAGGTCACTCTATTTTCCCATCAGGAAGAAGAATTAACCACAGGCTCAGCCTGCCCCCCGGAACCAGAACAGGGCCTGAAGCCATCCTGCGCTTTTGCGGCCAGCTCCCTAAAAAGCGAGTTGTAAAATGGAGCTTCAGGGCACTGCAATTCACAAACCTGCAGAGTTATAAATGATAACTCTCGTCCACAAATATATTGAGGGAAGGCAAAGAAGAGGATTTGAAATCAAGGCAGAATTGCAGGAAACAGATTTCAGGAGGTAGATTCGAATCGCCTTTAAAGCACATGAAAAGTGGCAAAACGTTGACAATGATGCCCTTGGCCAAAAAGGGCGTATGCGTTTTTTCCTGAATATATTCAGGAAAAAACGCATACGCCCTTTTTGGCCAACCAAGCAACCTGGAAAGGCAAATCAGCGCTACAAAGAAGTCTCGCTTCCCATCGGTTAAAAGGGCCATGCTGAAAAAAGTGTCAAAACCAGAAATACAGGAAAGGCCATGGAGAAATGGGAGCCGTGCTACACTGATGGGCGGGATGTAAATTGCCAACAGCCACTCTGGAGAAGTGTACGGTGAGTCCTGAAACGTCTAAAAAGCAAAGCTTGGAGAGCATAGGGCACTTCCACTCATGGGGGTATACATTGGGAAAATTAAAAATCAGCAAGACACAAGCACCCCAAAGTTTAGGGCTGCTCTCTTGACAAGGACCTCCACTTCATTCCACCTTCAATATCCCAGGAAAGAGAAAAATGGATAAAGAAGTTGTGGTCCTTATATACAATGGAATATCACTCAGCCATGAAATCAATGTCATAAGGCTAGTAGCAGCATGATGAGTGGATTTAGGTACGACGATTCTAAGTGAAATAAGTCACACAGAAAAGGACACTTCTCATAATGTATCACTTATAGAGGGAATGTAAAAACCGTTACACTTGAACTGAATTACAAAACAGAACAGAGTCACACATGCAGAAAACACACTATGGCTGCTTAACGGGAAAGGTGAGGTGGGGTGATACATAAAACAAGGGTTTCAAATTAGCTCAGATACCGTTCCATAAAACCAATATGTAATAGACAAGACCTACTCCTTGCTCAGAGAACTGGACTCAACACGCCCTATTCACCGCACAAGAATATATCTGACTAGTAATAATCTTAAAACCTATGTATTGATATCTCTCTGTTAGTGTGTCAAGTGGGTGTAAAGCGGCATAAACACAGCAGTGAAAAGCAGCTAAACCCCATTATAAAAATAAATTACTTTGAAAAACCCATGAAACAAAGACAGTGAAAGAGAGCGAAATTCTTACACAATGCGTTCAGGGGCTGTGATGCAACCTGGATTGACCATATCTAGACCCACAGCTGGATGAGACATAAGGGTGGACACTCTTGGGGCTGAGAGGTTTGGTGAGGTTGGGTGAGCAAACGCAGACCCTTTAAAGTAATACTGCGTGGTACCCATCGCATGGGTCCCAAATCTCCAGGTTCAAGGGCATCTTCCTACATCGAAAACATGCATGAGAAAACAAAAAGATGGTACACCATGTGATGGGGAAAGGTTTCTAAAAGGCACCTCATTTCTCTTCTCCTTGTGCCCGGGTTCGCCATTCCAGCCGCTTTACTAACAATCTCCCTACTTGGAGCATCAGCACCTTTAACCTCCTGTTCCGTACAGGTTGCAATTTGTCCTGAGGATGAACGGGAAGACTTGGAACCAATGAGAGACTAGCTCTTGGTGTAGTGACAGGCACAGGTCACTCTATTTTCCCATCAGGAAGAAGAATTAACCACAGGCTCAGCCTGCCCCCCGGAACCAGAGCAGGGCCTGAAGCCATCCTGCGCTTTTGCGGCCAGCTCCCTAAAAAGCGAGTTGTAAAATGGAGCTTCAGGGCACTGCAATTCACAAACCTGCAGAGTTATAAATGATAACTCTCGTCCACAAATATATTGAGGGAAGGCAAAGAAGAGGATTTGAAATCAAGGCAGAATTGCAGGAAACAGATTTCAGGAGGTAGATTCGAATCGCCTTTAAAGCACATGAAAAGCGGCAAAACGTTGACAATGATGCCCTTGGCCAAAAAGGGCGTATGCGTTTTTTCCTGAATATATTCAGGAAAAAACGCATACGCCCTTTTTGGCCAACCAAGCAACCTGGAAAGGCAAATCAGCGCCACAAAGAAGACTCGCTTCCCATCGGTTAAAAGGGCCATGCTGAAAAAAGTGTCAAAACCAGAAATGCAGGACAGGCCATGGAGAAATGGGAGCCGTGCTACACTGTTGGGCGGGATGTAAATTGCCAACAGCCACTCTGGAGAAGTGTACGGTGAGTCCTGAAACGTCTAAATAACAAAGCTTAGAGAGCATAGGGCACTTCCACTCATGGGGGTATACATTGGGAAAATTAAAAATCAGCAAGACACAAGCACCCCAAAGTTTAGGGCTGCTCTGTTGACAAGGACCTCCACTTCATTCCACCTTCAATATCCCAGGAAAGAGAAAAATTGATAAAGGAGTTGTGGTCCTTATGTACAATGGAATACCACTCAGCCATGAAATTAATGTCATAAGGCTAGTAGCAGCATGATGAGTGGATTTAGGTACGACGATTCTAAGTGAAATAAGTCACACAGAAAAGGACACTTCTCATAAGGTATCACTGATAGAGGGAATGTAAAAACCGTTACACTTGAACTGAATTACAAAACAGAACGGAGTCACACATGCAGAAAACACACTATGGCTGCTTAACGGGAAAGGTGAGGTGGGGTGATACATAAAACAAGGGTTTCAAATTAGCTCAGATACCGTTCCATAAACCCAATATGTAATAGACAAGACCTACTCCTTGCTCAGAGAACTGGTCTCAACACGCCCCATTCACCGCACAAGAATATATCTGACTAGTAATAATCTTAAAACCTATGTATTGATATCTCTCTGTTAGTGTGTCAAGTGGGGGTAAAGCGGCATAAACACAGCAGTGAAAAGCAGCTAAACCCCATTATAAAAATAAATTACTTCGAAATACCCATGAAACAAAGACAGTGAAATAGAGCGAAATTCTTACACAATGCGTTCAGGGGCTGTGATGCAACCTGGATTGACCATATCTAGACCCACAGCTGGATGAGACATAAGGGTGGACGCTCTTGGGGCTGAGAGGTTTGGTGAGGTTGGGTGAGCAAACGCAGACCCTTTAAAGTAATACTGCGTGGTACCCATCGCATGGGTCCCAAATCTCCAGGTTCAAGGGCATCTTGCTACATCGAAAACATGCATGAGAAACCCAGAAGATGGTACACCGTGTGATGGGGAAAGGTTTCTAAAACGCACCTCATTTCTCATCTCCTTGTGCTCGGGTTCGCCATTCCAGCCACTTTACTAGCAATCTCCCTACTTGGAGCATCAGCACCTTTAACCTCCTGTTCCGTACAGGTTGCAATTTGTCCTGAGGATGAACGGGAAGACTTGGAACCAATGAGAGACTAGCTCTTGGTGTAGGGACAGGCACAGGTCACTCTATTTTCCCATCAGGAAGAAGAATTAACCACAGGCTCAGCCTGCCCCCCGGAACCAGAACAGGGCCTGAAGCCATCCTGCGCTTTTGCGGCCAGCTCCCTAAAAAGCGAGTTGTAAAATGGAGCTTCAGGGCACTGCAATTCACAAACCTGCAGAGTTATAAATGATAACTCTCGTCCACAAATATATTGAGGGAAGGCAAAGAAGAGGATTTGAAATCAAGGCAGAATTGCAGGAAACAGATTTCAGGAGGTAGATTCGAATCGCCTTTAAAGCACATGAAAAGCGGCAAAACGTTGACAATGATGCCCTTGGCCAAAAAGGGCGTATGCGTTTTTTCCTGAATATATTCAGGAAAAAACGCATACGCCCTTTTTGGCCAACCAAGCAACCTGGAAAGGCAAATCAGCGCTACAAAGAAGTCTCGCTTCCCATCGGTTAAAAGGGCCATGCTGAAAAAAGTGTCAAAACCAGAAATACAGGAAAGGCCATGGAGAAATGGGAGCCGTGCTACACTGATGGGCGGGATGTAAATTGCCAACAGCCACTCTGGAGAAGTGTACGGTGAGTCCTGAAACGTCTAAAAAGCAAAGCTTAGAGAGCATAGGGCACTTCCACTCATGGGGGTATACATTGGGAAAATTAAAAATCAGCAAGACACAAGCACCCCAAAGTTTAGGGCTGCTCTCTTGACAAGGACCTCCACTTCATTCCACCTTCAATATCCCAGGAAAGAGAAAAATGGATAAAGAAGTTGTGGTCCTTATATACAATGGAATATCACTCAGCCATGAAATCAATGTCATAAGGCTAGTAGCAGCATGATGAGTGGATTTAGGTACGACGATTCTAAGTGAAATAAGTCACACAGAAAAGGACACTTCTCATAATGTATCACTTATAGAGGGAATGTAAAAACCGTTACACTTGAACTGAATTACAAAACAGAACAGAGTCACACATGCAGAAAACACACTATGGCTGCTTAACGGGAAAGGTGAGGTGGGGTGATACATAAAACAAGGGTTTCAAATTAGCTCAGATACCGTTCCATAAAACCAATATGTAATAGACAAGACCTACTCCTTGCTCAGAGAACTGGACTCAACACGCCCTATTCACCGCACAAGAATATATCTGACTAGTAATAATCTTAAAACCTATGTATTGATATCTCTCTGTTAGTGTGTCAAGTGGGTGTAAAGCGGCATAAACACAGCAGTGAAAAGCAGCTAAACCCCATTATAAAAATAAATTACTTTGAAAAACCCATGAAACAAAGACAGTGAAAGAGAGCGAAATTCTTACACAATGCGTTCAGGGGCTGTGATGCAACCTGGATTGACCATATCTAGACCCACAGCTGGATGAGACATAAGGGTGGACACTCTTGGGGCTAAGAGGTTTGGTGAGGTTGGGTGAGCAAACGCAGACCCTTTAAAGTAATACTGCGTGGTACCCATCGCATGGGTCCCAAATCTCCAGGTTCAAGGGCATCTTGCTACATCGAAAACATGCATGAGAAAACAAAAAGATGGTACACCGTGTGATGGGGAAAGGTTTCTAAAACGCACCTCATTTCTCATCTCCTTGTGCTCGGGTTCGCCATTCCAGCCACTTTACTAGCAATCTCCCTACTTGGAGCATCAGCACCTTTAACCTCCTGTTCCGTACAGGTTGCAATTTGTCCTGAGGATGAACGGGAAGACTTGGAACCAATGAGAGACTAGCTCCTGGTGTAGGGACAGGCACAGGTCACTCTATTTTCCCATCAGGAAGAAGAATTAACCACAGGCTCAGCCTGCCCCCCGGAACCAGAACAGGGCCTGAAGCCATCCTGCGCTTTTGCGGCCAGCTCCCTAAAAAGCGAGTTGTAAAATGGAGCTTCAGGGCACTGCAATTCACAAACCTGCAGAGTTATAAATGATAACTCTCGTCCACAAATATATTGAGGGAAGGCAAAGAAGAGGATTTGAAATCAAGGCAGAATTGCAGGAAACAGATTTCAGGAGGTAGATTCGAATCGCCTTTAAAGCACATGAAAAGCGGCAAAACGTTGACAATGATGCCCTTGGCCAAAAAGGGCGTATGCGTTTTTTCCTGAATATATTCAGGAAAAAACGCATACGCCCTTTTTGGCCAACCAAGCAACCTGGAAAGGCAAATCAGCGCTACAAAGAAGTCTCGCTTCCCATCGGTTAAAAGGGCCATGCTGAAAAAAGTGTCAAAACCAGAAATACAGGAAAGGCCATGGAGAAATGGGAGCCGTGCTACACTGATGGGCGGGATGTAAATTGCCAACAGCCACTCTGGAGAAGTGTACGGTGAGTCCTGAAACGTCTAAAAAGCAAAGCTTAGAGAGCATAGGGCACTTCCACTCATGGGGGTATACATTGGGAAAATTAAAAATCAGCAAGACACAAGCACCCCAAAGTTTAGGGCTGCTCTCTTGACAAGGACCTCCACTTCATTCCACCTTCAATATCCCAGGAAAGAGAAAAATGGATAAAGAAGTTGTGGTCCTTATATACAATGGAATATCACTCAGCCATGAAATCAATGTCATAAGGCTAGTAGCAGCATGATGAGTGGATTTAGGTACGACGATTCTAAGTGAAATAAGTCACACAGAAAAGGACACTTCTCATAATGTATCACTTATAGAGGGAATGTAAAAACCGTTACACTTGAACTGAATTACAAAACAGAACAGAGTCACACATGCAGAAAACACACTATGGCTGCTTAACGGGAAAGGTGAGGTGGGGTGATACATAAAACAAGGGTTTCAAATTAGCTCAGATACCGTTCCATAAAACCAATATGTAATAGACAAGACCTACTCCTTGCTCAGAGAACTGGACTCAACACGCCCTATTCACCGCACAAGAATATATCTGACTAGTAATAATCTTAAAACCTATGTATTGATATCTCTCTGTTAGTGTGTCAAGTGGGTGTAAAGCGGCATAAACACAGCAGTGAAAAGCAGCTAAACCCCATTATAAAAATAAATTACTTTGAAAAACCCATGAAACAAAGACAGTGAAAGAGAGCGAAATTCTTACACAATGCGTTCAGGGGCTGTGATGCAACCTGGATTGACCATATCTAGACCCACAGCTGGATGAGACATAAGGGTGGACACTCTTGGGGCTGAGAGGTTTGGTGAGGTTGGGTGAGCAAACGCAGACCCTTTAAAGTAATACTGCGTGGTACCCATCGCATGGGTCCCAAATCTCCAGGTTCAAGGGCATCTTCCTACATCGAAAACATGCATGAGAAAACAAAAAGATGGTACACCATGTGATGGGGAAAGGTTTCTAAAAGGCACCTCATTTCTCTTCTCCTTGTGCCCGGGTTCGCCATTCCAGCCGCTTTACTAACAATCTCCCTACTTGGAGCATCAGCACCTTTAACCTCCTGTTCCGTACAGGTTGCAATTTGTCCTGAGGATGAACGGGAAGACTTGGAACCAATGAGAGACTAGCTCTTGGTGTAGTGACAGGCACAGGTCACTCTATTTTCCCATCAGGAAGAAGAATTAACCACAGGCTCAGCCTGCCCCCCGGAACCAGAGCAGGGCCTGAAGCCATCCTGCGCTTTTGCGGCCAGCTCCCTAAAAAGCGAGTTGTAAAATGGAGCTTCAGGGCACTGCAATTCACAAACCTGCAGAGTTATAAATGATAACTCTCGTCCACAAATATATTGAGGGAAGGCAAAGAAGAGGATTTGAAATCAAGGCAGAATTGCAGGAAACAGATTTCAGGAGGTAGATTCGAATCGCCTTTAAAGCACATGAAAAGCGGCAAAACGTTGACAATGATGCCCTTGGCCAAAAAGGGCGTATGCGTTTTTTCCTGAATATATTCAGGAAAAAACGCATACGCCCTTTTTGGCCAACCAAGCAACCTGGAAAGGCAAATCAGCGCCACAAAGAAGACTCGCTTCCCATCGGTTAAAAGGGCCATGCTGAAAAAAGTGTCAAAACCAGAAATGCAGGACAGGCCATGGAGAAATGGGAGCCGTGCTACACTGATGGGCGGGATGTAAATTGCCAACAGCCACTCTGGAGAAGTGTACGGTGAGTCCTGAAACGTCTAAATAACAAAGCTTAGAGAGCATAGGGCACTTCCACTCATGGGGGTATACATTGGGAAAATTAAAAATCAGCAAGACACAAGCACCCCAAAGTTTAGGGCTGCTCTGTTGACAAGGACCTCCACTTCATTCCACCTTCAATATCCCAGGAAAGAGAAAAATTGATAAAGGAGTTGTGGTCCTTATGTACAATGGAATACCACTCAGCCATGAAATTAATGTCATAAGGCTAGTAGCAGCATGATGAGTGGATTTAGGTACGACGATTCTAAGTGAAATAAGTCACACAGAAAAGGACACTTCTCATAAGGTATCACTGATAGAGGGAATGTAAAAACCGTTACACTTGAACTGAATTACAAAACAGAACGGAGTCACACATGCAGAAAACACACTATGGCTGCTTAACGGGAAAGGTGAGGTGGGGTGATACATAAAACAAGGGTTTCAAATTAGCTCAGATACCGTTCCATAAACCCAATATGTAATAGACAAGACCTACTCCTTGCTCAGAGAACTGGTCTCAACACGCCCCATTCACCGCACAAGAATATATCTGACTAGTAATAATCTTAAAACCTATGTATTGATATCTCTCTGTTAGTGTGTCAAGTGGGGGTAAAGCGGCATAAACACAGCAGTGAAAAGCAGCTAAACCCCATTATAAAAATAAATTACTTCGAAATACCCATGAAACAAAGACAGTGAAATAGAGCGAAATTCTTACACAATGCGTTCAGGGGCTGTGATGCAACCTGGATTGACCATATCTAGACCCACAGCTGGATGAGACATAAGGGTGGACGCTCTTGGGGCTGAGAGGTTTGGTGAGGTTGGGTGAGCAAACGCAGACCCTTTAAAGTAATACTGCGTGGTACCCATCGCATGGGTCCCAAATCTCCAGGTTCAAGGGCATCTTGCTACATCGAAAACAGGCATGAGAAACCCAGAAGATGGTACACCGTGTGATGGGGAAAGGTTTCTAAAACGCACCTCATTTCTCATCTCCTTGTGCTCGGGTTCGCCATTCCAGCCACTTTACTAGCAATCTCCCTACTTGGAGCATCAGCACCTTTAACCTCCTGTTCCGTACAGGTTGCAATTTGTCCTGAGGATGAACGGGAAGACTTGGAACCAATGAGAGACTAGCTCTTGGTGTAGGGACAGGCACAGGTCACTCTATTTTCCCATCAGGAAGAAGAATTAACCACAGGCTCAGCCTGCCCCCCGGAACCAGAACAGGGCCTGAAGCCATCCTGCGCTTTTGCGGCCAGCTCCCTAAAAAGCGAGTTGTAAAATGGAGCTTCAGGGCACTGCAATTCACAAACCTGCAGAGTTATAAATGATAACTCTCGTCCACAAATATATTGAGGGAAGGCAAAGAAGAGGATTTGAAATCAAGGCAGAATTGCAGGAAACAGATTTCAGGAGGTAGATTCGAATCGCCTTTAAAGCACATGAAAAGCGGCAAAACGTTGACAATGATGCCCTTGGCCAAAAAGGGCGTATGCGTTTTTTCCTGAATATATTCAGGAAAAAACGCATACGCCCTTTTTGGCCAACCAAGCAACCTGGAAAGGCAAATCAGCGCTACAAAGAAGTCTCGCTTCCCATCGGTTAAAAGGGCCATGCTGAAAAAAGTGTCAAAACCAGAAATACAGGAAAGGCCATGGAGAAATGGGAGCCGTGCTACACTGATGGGCGGGATGTAAATTGCCAACAGCCACTCTGGAGAAGTGTACGGTGAGTCCTGAAACGTCTAAAAAGCAAAGCTTAGAGAGCATAGGGCACTTCCACTCATGGGGGTATACATTGGGAAAATTAAAAATCAGCAAGACACAAGCACCCCAAAGTTTAGGGCTGCTCTCTTGACAAGGACCTCCACTTCATTCCACCTTCAATATCCCAGGAAAGAGAAAAATGGATAAAGAAGTTGTGGTCCTTATGTACAATGGAATATCACTCAGCCATGAAATCAATGTCATAAGGCTAGTAGCAGCATGATGAGTGGATTTAGGTACGACGATTCTAAGTGAAATAAGTCACACAGAAAAGGACACTTCTCATAAGGTATCACTGATAGAGGGAATGTAAAAACCGTTACACTTGAACTGAATTACAAAACAGAACGGAGTCACACATGCAGAAAACACACTATGGCTGCTTAACGGGAAAGGTGAGGTGGGGTGATACATAAAACAAGGGTTTCAAATTAGCTCAGATACCGTTCCATAAACCCAATATGTAATAGACAAGACCTACTCCTTGCTCAGAGAACTGGTCTCAACACGCCCCATTCACCGCACAAGAATATATCTGACTAGTAATAATCTTAAAACCTATGTATTGATATCTCTCTGTTAGTGTGTCAAGTGGGTGTAAAGCGGCATAAACACAGCAGTGAAAAGCAGCTAAACCCCATTATAAAAATAAATTACTTTGAAAAACCCATGAAACAAAGACAGTGAAAGAGAGCGAAATTCTTACACAATGCGTTCAGGGGCTGTGATGCAACCTGGATTGACCATATCTAGACCCACAGCTGGATGAGACATAAGGGTGGACACTCTTGGGGCTGAGAGGTTTGGTGAGGTTGGGTGAGCAAACACAGACCCTTTAAAGTAATACTGCGTGGTACCCATCGCATGGGTCCCAAATCTCCAGGTTCAAGGGCATCTTGCTACATCGAAAACATGCATGAGAAAACAAAAAGATGGTACACCGTGTGATGGGGAAAGGTTTCTAAAACGCACCTCATTTCTCATCTCCTTGTGCTCGGGTTCGCCATTCCAGCCACTTTACTAGCAATCTCCCTACTTGGAGCATCAGCACCTTTAACCTCCTGTTCCGTACAGGTTGCAATTTGTCCTGAGGATGAACGGGAAGACTTGGAACCAATGAGAGACTAGCTCCTGGTGTAGGGACAGGCACAGGTCACTCTATTTTCCCATCAGGAAGAAGAATTAACCACAGGCTCAGCCTGCCCCCCGGAACCAGAACAGGGCCTGAAGCCATCCTGCGCTTTTGCGGCCAGCTCCCTAAAAAGCGAGTTGTAAAATGGAGCTTCAGGGCACTGCAATTCACAAACCTGCAGAGTTATAAATGATAACTCTCGTCCACAAATATATTGAGGGAAGGCAAAGAAGAGGATTTGAAATCAAGGCAGAATTGCAGGAAACAGATTTCAGGAGGTAGATTCGAATCGCCTTTAAAGCACATGAAAAGTGGCAAAACGTTGACAATGATGCCCTTGGCCAAAAAGGGCGTATGCGTTTTTTCCTGAATATATTCAGGAAAAAACGCATACGCCCTTTTTGGCCAACCAAGCAACCTGGAAAGGCAAATCAGCGCTACAAAGAAGTCTCGCTTCCCATCGGTTAAAAGGGCCATGCTGAAAAAAGTGTCAAAACCAGAAATACAGGAAAGGCCATGGAGAAATGGGAGCCGTGCTACACTGATGGGCGGGATGTAAATTGCCAACAGCCACTCTGGAGAAGTGTACGGTGAGTCCTGAAACGTCTAAAAAGCAAAGCTTGGAGAGCATAGGGCACTTCCACTCATGGGGGTATACATTGGGAAAATTAAAAATCAGCAAGACACAAGCACCCCAAAGTTTAGGGCTGCTCTCTTGACAAGGACCTCCACTTCATTCCACCTTCAATATCCCAGGAAAGAGAAAAATGGATAAAGAAGTTGTGGTCCTTATATACAATGGAATATCACTCAGCCATGAAATCAATGTCATAAGGCTAGTAGCAGCATGATGAGTGGATTTAGGTACGACGATTCTAAGTGAAATAAGTCACACAGAAAAGGACACTTCTCATAATGTATCACTTATAGAGGGAATGTAAAAACCGTTACACTTGAACTGAATTACAAAACAGAACAGAGTCACACATGCAGAAAACACACTATGGCTGCTTAACGGGAAAGGTGAGGTGGGGTGATACATAAAACAAGGGTTTCAAATTAGCTCAGATACCGTTCCATAAAACCAATATGTAATAGACAAGACCTACTCCTTGCTCAGAGAACTGGACTCAACACGCCCTATTCACCGCACAAGAATATATCTGACTAGTAATAATCTTAAAACCTATGTATTGATATCTCTCTGTTAGTGTGTCAAGTGGGTGTAAAGCGGCATAAACACAGCAGTGAAAAGCAGCTAAACCCCATTATAAAAATAAATTACTTTGAAAAACCCATGAAACAAAGACAGTGAAAGAGAGCGAAATTCTTACACAATGCGTTCAGGGGCTGTGATGCAACCTGGATTGACCATATCTAGACCCACAGCTGGATGAGACATAAGGGTGGACACTCTTGGGGCTGAGAGGTTTGGTGAGGTTGGGTGAGCAAACGCAGACCCTTTAAAGTAATACTGCGTGGTACCCATCGCATGGGTCCCAAATCTCCAGGTTCAAGGGCATCTTCCTACATCGAAAACATGCATGAGAAAACAAAAAGATGGTACACCATGTGATGGGGAAAGGTTTCTAAAAGGCACCTCATTTCTCTTCTCCTTGTGCCCGGGTTCGCCATTCCAGCCGCTTTACTAACAATCTCCCTACTTGGAGCATCAGCACCTTTAACCTCCTGTTCCGTACAGGTTGCAATTTGTCCTGAGGATGAACGGGAAGACTTGGAACCAATGAGAGACTAGCTCTTGGTGTAGTGACAGGCACAGGTCACTCTATTTTCCCATCAGGAAGAAGAATTAACCACAGGCTCAGCCTGCCCCCCGGAACCAGAGCAGGGCCTGAAGCCATCCTGCGCTTTTGCGGCCAGCTCCCTAAAAAGCGAGTTGTAAAATGGAGCTTCAGGGCACTGCAATTCACAAACCTGCAGAGTTATAAATGATAACTCTCGTCCACAAATATATTGAGGGAAGGCAAAGAAGAGGATTTGAAATCAAGGCAGAATTGCAGGAAACAGATTTCAGGAGGTAGATTCGAATCGCCTTTAAAGCACATGAAAAGCGGCAAAACGTTGACAATGATGCCCTTGGCCAAAAAGGGCGTATGCGTTTTTTCCTGAATATATTCAGGAAAAAACGCATACGCCCTTTTTGGCCAACCAAGCAACCTGGAAAGGCAAATCAGCGCCACAAAGAAGACTCGCTTCCCATCGGTTAAAAGGGCCATGCTGAAAAAAGTGTCAAAACCAGAAATGCAGGACAGGCCATGGAGAAATGGGAGCCGTGCTACACTGATGGGCGGGATGTAAATTGCCAACAGCCACTCTGGAGAAGTGTACGGTGAGTCCTGAAACGTCTAAATAACAAAGCTTAGAGAGCATAGGGCACTTCCACTCATGGGGGTATACATTGGGAAAATTAAAAATCAGCAAGACACAAGCACCCCAAAGTTTAGGGCTGCTCTGTTGACAAGGACCTCCACTTCATTCCACCTTCAATATCCCAGGAAAGAGAAAAATTGATAAAGGAGTTGTGGTCCTTATGTACAATGGAATACCACTCAGCCATGAAATTAATGTCATAAGGCTAGTAGCAGCATGATGAGTGGATTTAGGTACGACGATTCTAAGTGAAATAAGTCACACAGAAAAGGACACTTCTCATAAGGTATCACTGATAGAGGGAATGTAAAAACCGTTACACTTGAACTGAATTACAAAACAGAACGGAGTCACACATGCAGAAAACACACTATGGCTGCTTAACGGGAAAGGTGAGGTGGGGTGATACATAAAACAAGGGTTTCAAATTAGCTCAGATACCGTTCCATAAACCCAATATGTAATAGACAAGACCTACTCCTTGCTCAGAGAACTGGTCTCAACACGCCCCATTCACCGCACAAGAATATATCTGACTAGTAATAATCTTAAAACCTATGTATTGATATCTCTCTGTTAGTGTGTCAAGTGGGGGTAAAGCGGCATAAACACAGCAGTGAAAAGCAGCTAAACCCCATTATAAAAATAAATTACTTCGAAATACCCATGAAACAAAGACAGTGAAATAGAGCGAAATTCTTACACAATGCGTTCAGGGGCTGTGATGCAACCTGGATTGACCATATCTAGACCCACAGCTGGATGAGACATAAGGGTGGACGCTCTTGGGGCTGAGAGGTTTGGTGAGGTTGGGTGAGCAAACGCAGACCCTTTAAAGTAATACTGCGTGGTACCCATCGCATGGGTCCCAAATCTCCAGGTTCAAGGGCATCTTGCTACATCGAAAACATGCATGAGAAACCCAGAAGATGGTACACCGTGTGATGGGGAAAGGTTTCTAAAACGCACCTCATTTCTCATCTCCTTGTGCTCGGGTTCGCCATTCCAGCCACTTTACTAGCAATCTCCCTACTTGGAGCATCAGCACCTTTAACCTCCTGTTCCGTACAGGTTGCAATTTGTCCTGAGGATGAACGGGAAGACTTGGAACCAATGAGAGACTAGCTCTTGGTGTAGGGACAGGCACAGGTCACTCTATTTTCCCATCAGGAAGAAGAATTAACCACAGGCTCAGCCTGCCCCCCGGAACCAGAACAGGGCCTGAAGCCATCCTGCGCTTTTGCGGCCAGCTCCCTAAAAAGCGAGTTGTAAAATGGAGCTTCAGGGCACTGCAATTCACAAACCTGCAGAGTTATAAATGATAACTCTCGTCCACAAATATATTGAGGGAAGGCAAAGAAGAGGATTTGAAATCAAGGCAGAATTGCAGGAAACAGATTTCAGGAGGTAGATTCGAATCGCCTTTAAAGCACATGAAAAGCGGCAAAACGTTGACAATGATGCCCTTGGCCAAAAAGGGCGTATGCGTTTTTTCCTGAATATATTCAGGAAAAAACGCATACGCCCTTTTTGGCCAACCAAGCAACCTGGAAAGGCAAATCAGCGCTACAAAGAAGTCTCGCTTCCCATCGGTTAAAAGGGCCATGCTGAAAAAAGTGTCAAAACCAGAAATACAGGAAAGGCCATGGAGAAATGGGAGCCGTGCTACACTGATGGGCGGGATGTAAATTGCCAACAGCCACTCTGGAGAAGTGTACGGTGAGTCCTGAAACGTCTAAAAAGCAAAGCTTAGAGAGCATAGGGCACTTCCACTCATGGGGGTATACATTGGGAAAATTAAAAATCAGCAAGACACAAGCACCCCAAAGTTTAGGGCTGCTCTCTTGACAAGGACCTCCACTTCATTCCACCTTCAATATCCCAGGAAAGAGAAAAATGGATAAAGAAGTTGTGGTCCTTATATACAATGGAATATCACTCAGCCATGAAATCAATGTCATAAGGCTAGTAGCAGCATGATGAGTGGATTTAGGTACGACGATTCTAAGTGAAATAAGTCACACAGAAAAGGACACTTCTCATAATGTATCACTTATAGAGGGAATGTAAAAACCGTTACACTTGAACTGAATTACAAAACAGAACAGAGTCACACATGCAGAAAACACACTATGGCTGCTTAACGGGAAAGGTGAGGTGGGGTGATACATAAAACAAGGGTTTCAAATTAGCTCAGATACCGTTCCATAAAACCAATATGTAATAGACAAGACCTACTCCTTGCTCAGAGAACTGGACTCAACACGCCCTATTCACCGCACAAGAATATATCTGACTAGTAATAATCTTAAAACCTATGTATTGATATCTCTCTGTTAGTGTGTCAAGTGGGTGTAAAGCGGCATAAACACAGCAGTGAAAAGCAGCTAAACCCCATTATAAAAATAAATTACTTTGAAAAACCCATGAAACAAAGACAGTGAAAGAGAGCGAAATTCTTACACAATGCGTTCAGGGGCTGTGATGCAACCTGGATTGACCATATCTAGACCCACAGCTGGATGAGACATAAGGGTGGACACTCTTGGGGCTAAGAGGTTTGGTGAGGTTGGGTGAGCAAACGCAGACCCTTTAAAGTAATACTGCGTGGTACCCATCGCATGGGTCCCAAATCTCCAGGTTCAAGGGCATCTTGCTACATCGAAAACATGCATGAGAAAACAAAAAGATGGTACACCGTGTGATGGGGAAAGGTTTCTAAAACGCACCTCATTTCTCATCTCCTTGTGCTCGGGTTCGCCATTCCAGCCACTTTACTAGCAATCTCCCTACTTGGAGCATCAGCACCTTTAACCTCCTGTTCCGTACAGGTTGCAATTTGTCCTGAGGATGAACGGGAAGACTTGGAACCAATGAGAGACTAGCTCCTGGTGTAGGGACAGGCACAGGTCACTCTATTTTCCCATCAGGAAGAAGAATTAACCACAGGCTCAGCCTGCCCCCCGGAACCAGAACAGGGCCTGAAGCCATCCTGCGCTTTTGCGGCCAGCTCCCTAAAAAGCGAGTTGTAAAATGGAGCTTCAGGGCACTGCAATTCACAAACCTGCAGAGTTATAAATGATAACTCTCGTCCACAAATATATTGAGGGAAGGCAAAGAAGAGGATTTGAAATCAAGGCAGAATTGCAGGAAACAGATTTCAGGAGGTAGATTCGAATCGCCTTTAAAGCACATGAAAAGCGGCAAAACGTTGACAATGATGCCCTTGGCCAAAAAGGGCGTATGCGTTTTTTCCTGAATATATTCAGGAAAAAACGCATACGCCCTTTTTGGCCAACCAAGCAACCTGGAAAGGCAAATCAGCGCTACAAAGAAGTCTCGCTTCCCATCGGTTAAAAGGGCCATGCTGAAAAAAGTGTCAAAACCAGAAATACAGGAAAGGCCATGGAGAAATGGGAGCCGTGCTACACTGATGGGCGGGATGTAAATTGCCAACAGCCACTCTGGAGAAGTGTACGGTGAGTCCTGAAACGTCTAAAAAGCAAAGCTTAGAGAGCATAGGGCACTTCCACTCATGGGGGTATACATTGGGAAAATTAAAAATCAGCAAGACACAAGCACCCCAAAGTTTAGGGCTGCTCTCTTGACAAGGACCTCCACTTCATTCCACCTTCAATATCCCAGGAAAGAGAAAAATGGATAAAGAAGTTGTGGTCCTTATATACAATGGAATATCACTCAGCCATGAAATCAATGTCATAAGGCTAGTAGCAGCATGATGAGTGGATTTAGGTACGACGATTCTAAGTGAAATAAGTCACACAGAAAAGGACACTTCTCATAATGTATCACTTATAGAGGGAATGTAAAAACCGTTACACTTGAACTGAATTACAAAACAGAACAGAGTCACACATGCAGAAAACACACTATGGCTGCTTAACGGGAAAGGTGAGGTGGGGTGATACATAAAACAAGGGTTTCAAATTAGCTCAGATACCGTTCCATAAAACCAATATGTAATAGACAAGACCTACTCCTTGCTCAGAGAACTGGACTCAACACGCCCTATTCACCGCACAAGAATATATCTGACTAGTAATAATCTTAAAACCTATGTATTGATATCTCTCTGTTAGTGTGTCAAGTGGGTGTAAAGCGGCATAAACACAGCAGTGAAAAGCAGCTAAACCCCATTATAAAAATAAATTACTTTGAAAAACCCATGAAACAAAGACAGTGAAAGAGAGCGAAATTCTTACACAATGCGTTCAGGGGCTGTGATGCAACCTGGATTGACCATATCTAGACCCACAGCTGGATGAGACATAAGGGTGGACACTCTTGGGGCTGAGAGGTTTGGTGAGGTTGGGTGAGCAAACGCAGACCCTTTAAAGTAATACTGCGTGGTACCCATCGCATGGGTCCCAAATCTCCAGGTTCAAGGGCATCTTCCTACATCGAAAACATGCATGAGAAAACAAAAAGATGGTACACCATGTGATGGGGAAAGGTTTCTAAAAGGCACCTCATTTCTCTTCTCCTTGTGCCCGGGTTCGCCATTCCAGCCGCTTTACTAACAATCTCCCTACTTGGAGCATCAGCACCTTTAACCTCCTGTTCCGTACAGGTTGCAATTTGTCCTGAGGATGAACGGGAAGACTTGGAACCAATGAGAGACTAGCTCTTGGTGTAGTGACAGGCACAGGTCACTCTATTTTCCCATCAGGAAGAAGAATTAACCACAGGCTCAGCCTGCCCCCCGGAACCAGAGCAGGGCCTGAAGCCATCCTGCGCTTTTGCGGCCAGCTCCCTAAAAAGCGAGTTGTAAAATGGAGCTTCAGGGCACTGCAATTCACAAACCTGCAGAGTTATAAATGATAACTCTCGTCCACAAATATATTGAGGGAAGGCAAAGAAGAGGATTTGAAATCAAGGCAGAATTGCAGGAAACAGATTTCAGGAGGTAGATTCGAATCGCCTTTAAAGCACATGAAAAGCGGCAAAACGTTGACAATGATGCCCTTGGCCAAAAAGGGCGTATGCGTTTTTTCCTGAATATATTCAGGAAAAAACGCATACGCCCTTTTTGGCCAACCAAGCAACCTGGAAAGGCAAATCAGCGCCACAAAGAAGACTCGCTTCCCATCGGTTAAAAGGGCCATGCTGAAAAAAGTGTCAAAACCAGAAATGCAGGACAGGCCATGGAGAAATGGGAGCCGTGCTACACTGATGGGCGGGATGTAAATTGCCAACAGCCACTCTGGAGAAGTGTACGGTGAGTCCTGAAACGTCTAAATAACAAAGCTTAGAGAGCATAGGGCACTTCCACTCATGGGGGTATACATTGGGAAAATTAAAAATCAGCAAGACACAAGCACCCCAAAGTTTAGGGCTGCTCTGTTGACAAGGACCTCCACTTCATTCCACCTTCAATATCCCAGGAAAGAGAAAAATTGATAAAGGAGTTGTGGTCCTTATGTACAATGGAATACCACTCAGCCATGAAATTAATGTCATAAGGCTAGTAGCAGCATGATGAGTGGATTTAGGTACGACGATTCTAAGTGAAATAAGTCACACAGAAAAGGACACTTCTCATAAGGTATCACTGATAGAGGGAATGTAAAAACCGTTACACTTGAACTGAATTACAAAACAGAACGGAGTCACACATGCAGAAAACACACTATGGCTGCTTAACGGGAAAGGTGAGGTGGGGTGATACATAAAACAAGGGTTTCAAATTAGCTCAGATACCGTTCCATAAACCCAATATGTAATAGACAAGACCTACTCCTTGCTCAGAGAACTGGTCTCAACACGCCCCATTCACCGCACAAGAATATATCTGACTAGTAATAATCTTAAAACCTATGTATTGATATCTCTCTGTTAGTGTGTCAAGTGGGGGTAAAGCGGCATAAACACAGCAGTGAAAAGCAGCTAAACCCCATTATAAAAATAAATTACTTCGAAATACCCATGAAACAAAGACAGTGAAATAGAGCGAAATTCTTACACAATGCGTTCAGGGGCTGTGATGCAACCTGGATTGACCATATCTAGACCCACAGCTGGATGAGACATAAGGGTGGACGCTCTTGGGGCTGAGAGGTTTGGTGAGGTTGGGTGAGCAAACGCAGACCCTTTAAAGTAATACTGCGTGGTACCCATCGCATGGGTCCCAAATCTCCAGGTTCAAGGGCATCTTGCTACATCGAAAACAGGCATGAGAAACCCAGAAGATGGTACACCGTGTGATGGGGAAAGGTTTCTAAAACGCACCTCATTTCTCATCTCCTTGTGCTCGGGTTCGCCATTCCAGCCACTTTACTAGCAATCTCCCTACTTGGAGCATCAGCACCTTTAACCTCCTGTTCCGTACAGGTTGCAATTTGTCCTGAGGATGAACGGGAAGACTTGGAACCAATGAGAGACTAGCTCTTGGTGTAGGGACAGGCACAGGTCACTCTATTTTCCCATCAGGAAGAAGAATTAACCACAGGCTCAGCCTGCCCCCCGGAACCAGAACAGGGCCTGAAGCCATCCTGCGCTTTTGCGGCCAGCTCCCTAAAAAGCGAGTTGTAAAATGGAGCTTCAGGGCACTGCAATTCACAAACCTGCAGAGTTATAAATGATAACTCTCGTCCACAAATATATTGAGGGAAGGCAAAGAAGAGGATTTGAAATCAAGGCAGAATTGCAGGAAACAGATTTCAGGAGGTAGATTCGAATCGCCTTTAAAGCACATGAAAAGCGGCAAAACGTTGACAATGATGCCCTTGGCCAAAAAGGGCGTATGCGTTTTTTCCTGAATATATTCAGGAAAAAACGCATACGCCCTTTTTGGCCAACCAAGCAACCTGGAAAGGCAAATCAGCGCTACAAAGAAGTCTCGCTTCCCATCGGTTAAAAGGGCCATGCTGAAAAAAGTGTCAAAACCAGAAATACAGGAAAGGCCATGGAGAAATGGGAGCCGTGCTACACTGATGGGCGGGATGTAAATTGCCAACAGCCACTCTGGAGAAGTGTACGGTGAGTCCTGAAACGTCTAAAAAGCAAAGCTTAGAGAGCATAGGGCACTTCCACTCATGGGGGTATACATTGGGAAAATTAAAAATCAGCAAGACACAAGCACCCCAAAGTTTAGGGCTGCTCTCTTGACAAGGACCTCCACTTCATTCCACCTTCAATATCCCAGGAAAGAGAAAAATGGATAAAGAAGTTGTGGTCCTTATATACAATGGAATATCACTCAGCCATGAAATCAATGTCATAAGGCTAGTAGCAGCATGATGAGTGGATTTAGGTACGACGATTCTAAGTGAAATAAGTCACACAGAAAAGGACACTTCTCATAATGTATCACTTATAGAGGGAATGTAAAAACCGTTACACTTGAACTGAATTACAAAACAGAACAGAGTCACACATGCAGAAAACACACTATGGCTGCTTAACGGGAAAGGTGAGGTGGGGTGATACATAAAACAAGGGTTTCAAATTAGCTCAGATACCGTTCCATAAAACCAATATGTAATAGACAAGACCTACTCCTTGCTCAGAGAACTGGACTCAACACGCCCTATTCACCGCACAAGAATATATCTGACTAGTAATAATCTTAAAACCTATGTATTGATATCTCTCTGTTAGTGTGTCAAGTGGGTGTAAAGCGGCATAAACACAGCAGTGAAAAGCAGCTAAACCCCATTATAAAAATAAATTACTTTGAAAAACCCATGAAACAAAGACAGTGAAAGAGAGCGAAATTCTTACACAATGCGTTCAGGGGCTGTGATGCAACCTGGATTGACCATATCTAGACCCACAGCTGGATGAGACATAAGGGTGGACACTCTTGGGGCTAAGAGGTTTGGTGAGGTTGGGTGAGCAAACGCAGACCCTTTAAAGTAATACTGCGTGGTACCCATCGCATGGGTCCCAAATCTCCAGGTTCAAGGGCATCTTCCTACATCGAAAACATGCATGAGAAAACAAAAAGATGGTACACCGTGTGATGGGGAAAGGTTTCTAAAACGCACCTCATTTCTCTTCTCCTTGTGCCCGGGTTCGCCATTCCAGCCGCTTTACTAACAATCTCCCTACTTGGAGCATCAGCACCTTTAACCTCCTGTTCCGTACAGGTTGCAATTTGTCCTGAGGATGAATGGGAAGACTTGGAACCAATGAGAGACTAGCTCTTGGTGTAGTGACAGGCACAGGTCACTCTATTTTCCCATCAGGAAGAAGAATTAACCACAGGCTCAGCCTGCCCCCCGGAACCAGAGCAGGGCCTGAAGCCATCCTGCGCTTTTGCGGCCAGCTCCCTAAAAAGCGAGTTGTAAAATGGAGCTTCAGGGCACTGCAATTCACAAACCTGCAGAGTTATAAATGATAACTCTCGTCCACAAATATATTGAGGGAAGGCAAAGAAGAGGATTTGAAATCAAGGCAGAATTGCAGGAAACAGATTTCAGGAGGTAGATTCGAATCGCCTTTAAAGCACATGAAAAGCGGCAAAACGTTGACAATGATGCCCTTGGCCAAAAAGGGCGTATGCGTTTTTTCCTGAATATATTCAGGAAAAAACGCATACGCCCTTTTTGGCCAACCAAGCAACCTGGAAAGGCAAATCAGCGCCACAAAGAAGACTCGCTTCCCATCGGTCAAAAGGGCCATGCTGAAAAAAGTGTCAAAACCAGAAATGCAGGACAGGCCATGGAGAAATGGGAGCCGTGCTACACTGATGGGTGGGATGTAAATTGCCAACAGACACTCTGGAGAAGTGTACGGTGAGTCCTGAAACGTCTAAATAACAAAGCTTAGAGAGCATAGGGCACTTCCACTCATGGGGGTATACATTGGGAAAATGAAAAATCAGCAAGACACAAGCACCCCAAAGTTTAGGGCTGCTCTGTTGACAAGGACCTCCACTTCATTCCACCTTCAATATCCCAGGAAAGAGAAAAATGGATAAAGGAGTTGTGGTCCTTATGTACAATGGAATACCACTCAGCCATGAAATTAATGTCATAAGGCTAGTAGCAGCATGATGAGTGGATTTAGGTACGACGATTCTAAGTGAAATAAGTCACACAGAAAAGGACACTTCTCATAAGGTATCACTGATAGAGGGAATGTAAAAACCGTTACACTTGAACTGAATTACAAAACAGAACGGAGTCACACATGCAGAAAACACACTATGGCTGCTTAACGGGAAAGGTGAGGTGGGGTGATACATAAAACAAGGGTTTCAAATTAGCTCAGATACCGTTCCATAAACCCAATATGTAATAGACAAGACCTACTCCTTGCTCAGAGAACTGGTCTCAACACGCCCCATTCACCGCACAAGAATATATCTGACTAGTAATAATCTTAAAACCTATGTATTGATATCTCTCTGTTAGTGTGTCAAGTGGGTGTAAAGCGGCATAAACACAGCAGTGAAAAGCAGCTAAACCCCATTATAAAAATAAATTACTTTGAAAAACCCATGAAACAAAGAGAGTGAAAGAGAGCGAAATTCTTACACAATGCGTTCAGGGGCTGTGATGCAACCTGGATTGACCATATCTAGACCCACAGCTGGATGAGACATAAGGGTGGACACTCTTGGGGCTGAGAGGTTTGGTGAGGTTGGGTGAGCAAACGCAGACCCTTTAAAGTAATACTGAGTGGTACCCATCGCATGGGTCCCAAATCTCCAGGTTCAAGGGCATCTTGCTACATCGAAAACATGCATGAGAAACCCAGAAGATGGTACACCGTGTGATGGGGAAAGGTTTCTAAAACGCACCTCATTTCTCATCTCCTTGTGCTCGGGTTCGCCATTCCAGCCACTTTACTAGCAATCTCCCTACTTGGAGCATCAGCACCTTTAACCTCCTGTTCCGTACAGGTTGCAATTTGTCCTGAGGATGAACGGGAAGACTTGGAACCAATGAGAGACTAGCTCCTGGTGTAGGGACAGGCACAGGTCACTCTATTTTCCCATCAGGAAGAAGAATTAACCACAGGCTCAGCCTGCCCCCCGGAACCAGAACAGGGCCTGAAGCCATCCTGCGCTTTTGCGGCCAGCTCCCTAAAAAGCGAGTTGTAAAATGGAGCTTCAGGGCACTGCAATTCACAAACCTGCAGAGTTATAAATGATAACTCTCGTCCACAAATATATTGAGGGAAGGCAAAGAAGAGGATTTGAAATCAAGGCAGAATTGCAGGAAACAGATTTCAGGAGGTAGATTCGAATCGCCTTTAAAGCACATGAAAAGCGGCAAAACGTTGACAATGATGCCCTTGGCCAAAAAGGGCGTATGCGTTTTTTCCTGAATATATTCAGGAAAAAACGCATACGCCCTTTTTGGCCAACCAAGCAACCTGGAAAGGCAAATCAGCGCTACAAAGAAGTCTCGCTTCCCATCGGTTAAAAGGGCCATGCTGAAAAAAGTGTCAAAACCAGAAATACAGGAAAGGCCATGGAGAAATGGGAGCCGTGCTACACTGATGGGCGGGATGTAAATTGCCAACAGCCACTCTGGAGAAGTGTACGGTGAGTCCTGAAACGTCTAAAAAGCAAAGCTTAGAGAGCATAGGGCACTTCCACTCATGGGGGTATACATTGGGAAAATTAAAAATCAGCAAGACACAAGCACCCCAAAGTTTAGGGCTGCTCTCTTGACAAGGACCTCCACTTCATTCCACCTTCAATATCCCAGGAAAGAGAAAAATGGATAAAGAAGTTGTGGTCCTTATATACAATGGAATATCACTCAGCCATGAAATCAATGTCATAAGGCTAGTAGCAGCATGATGAGTGGATTTAGGTACGACGATTCTAAGTGAAATAAGTCACACAGAAAAGGACACTTCTCATAATGTATCACTTATAGAGGGAATGTAAAAACCGTTACACTTGAACTGAATTACAAAACAGAACAGAGTCACACATGCAGAAAACACACTATGGCTGCTTAACGGGAAAGGTGAGGTGGGGTGATACATAAAACAAGGGTTTCAAATTAGCTCAGATACCGTTCCATAAAACCAATATGTAATAGACAAGACCTACTCCTTGCTCAGAGAACTGGACTCAACACGCCCTATTCACCGCACAAGAATATATCTGACTAGTAATAATCTTAAAACCTATGTATTGATATCTCTCTGTTAGTGTGTCAAGTGGGTGTAAAGCGGCATAAACACAGCAGTGAAAAGCAGCTAAACCCCATTATAAAAATAAATTACTTTGAAAAACCCATGAAACAAAGACAGTGAAAGAGAGCGAAATTCTTACACAATGCGTTCAGGGGCTGTGATGCAACCTGGATTGACCATATCTAGACCCACAGCTGGATGAGACATAAGGGTGGACACTCTTGGGGCTGAGAGGTTTGGTGAGGTTGGGTGAGCAAACGCAGACCCTTTAAAGTAATACTGCGTGGTACCCATCGCATGGGTCCCAAATCTCCAGGTTCAAGGGCATCTTCCTACATCGAAAACATGCATGAGAAAACAAAAAGATGGTACACCATGTGATGGGGAAAGGTTTCTAAAAGGCACCTCATTTCTCTTCTCCTTGTGCCCGGGTTCGCCATTCCAGCCGCTTTACTAACAATCTCCCTACTTGGAGCATCAGCACCTTTAACCTCCTGTTCCGTACAGGTTGCAATTTGTCCTGAGGATGAACGGGAAGACTTGGAACCAATGAGAGACTAGCTCTTGGTGTAGTGACAGGCACAGGTCACTCTATTTTCCCATCAGGAAGAAGAATTAACCACAGGCTCAGCCTGCCCCCCGGAACCAGAGCAGGGCCTGAAGCCATCCTGCGCTTTTGCGGCCAGCTCCCTAAAAAGCGAGTTGTAAAATGGAGCTTCAGGGCACTGCAATTCACAAACCTGCAGAGTTATAAATGATAACTCTCGTCCACAAATATATTGAGGGAAGGCAAAGAAGAGGATTTGAAATCAAGGCAGAATTGCAGGAAACAGATTTCAGGAGGTAGATTCGAATCGCCTTTAAAGCACATGAAAAGCGGCAAAACGTTGACAATGATGCCCTTGGCCAAAAAGGGCGTATGCGTTTTTTCCTGAATATATTCAGGAAAAAACGCATACGCCCTTTTTGGCCAACCAAGCAACCTGGAAAGGCAAATCAGCGCCACAAAGAAGACTCGCTTCCCATCGGTTAAAAGGGCCATGCTGAAAAAAGTGTCAAAACCAGAAATGCAGGACAGGCCATGGAGAAATGGGAGCCGTGCTACACTGATGGGCGGGATGTAAATTGCCAACAGCCACTCTGGAGAAGTGTACGGTGAGTCCTGAAACGTCTAAATAACAAAGCTTAGAGAGCATAGGGCACTTCCACTCATGGGGGTATACATTGGGAAAATTAAAAATCAGCAAGACACAAGCACCCCAAAGTTTAGGGCTGCTCTGTTGACAAGGACCTCCACTTCATTCCACCTTCAATATCCCAGGAAAGAGAAAAATTGATAAAGGAGTTGTGGTCCTTATGTACAATGGAATACCACTCAGCCATGAAATTAATGTCATAAGGCTAGTAGCAGTATGATGAGTGTATTTAGGTACGACGATTCTAAGTGAAATAAGTCACACAGAAAAGGACACTTCTCATAAGGTATCACTGATAGAGGGAATGTAAAAACCGTTACACTTGAACTGAATTACAAAACAGAACGGAGTCACACATGCAGAAAACACACTATGGCTGCTTAACGGGAAAGGTGAGGTGGGGTGATACATAAAACAAGGGTTTCAAATTAGCTCAGATACCGTTCCATAAACCCAATATGTAATAGACAAGACCTACTCCTTGCTCAGAGAACTGGTCTCAACACGCCCCATTCACCGCACAAGAATATATCTGACTAGTAATAATCTTAAAACCTATGTATTGATATCTCTCTGTTAGTGTGTCAAGTGGGGGTAAAGCGGCATAAACACAGCAGTGAAAAGCAGCTAAACCCCATTATAAAAATAAATTACTTCGAAATACCCATGAAACAAAGACAGTGAAATAGAGCGAAATTCTTACACAATGCGTTCAGGGGCTGTGATGCAACCTGGATTGACCATATCTAGACCCACAGCTGGATGAGACATAAGGGTGGACGCTCTTGGGGCTGAGAGGTTTGGTGAGGTTGGGTGAGCAAACGCAGACCCTTTAAAGTAATACTGCGTGGTACCCATCGCATGGGTCCCAAATCTCCAGGTTCAAGGGCATCTTGCTACATCGAAAACATGCATGAGAAACCCAGAAGATGGTACACCGTGTGATGGGGAAAGGTTTCTAAAACGCACCTCATTTCTCATCTCCTTGTGCTCGGGTTCGCCATTCCAGCCACTTTACTAGCAATCTCCCTACTTGGAGCATCAGCACCTTTAACCTCCTGTTCCGTACAGGTTGCAATTTGTCCTGAGGATGAACGGGAAGACTTGGAACCAATGAGAGACTAGCTCTTGGTGTAGGGACAGGCACAGGTCACTCTATTTTCCCATCAGGAAGAAGAATTAACCACAGGCTCAGCCTGCCCCCCGGAACCAGAACAGGGCCTGAAGCCATCCTGCGCTTTTGCGGCCAGCTCCCTAAAAAGCGAGTTGTAAAATGGAGCTTCAGGGCACTGCAATTCACAAACCTGCAGAGTTATAAATGATAACTCTCGTCCACAAATATATTGAGGGAAGGCAAAGAAGAGGATTTGAAATCAAGGCAGAATTGCAGGAAACAGATTTCAGGAGGTAGATTCGAATCGCCTTTAAAGCACATGAAAAGCGGCAAAACGTTGACAATGATGCCCTTGGCCAAAAAGGGCGTATGCGTTTTTTCCTGAATATATTCAGGAAAAAACGCATACGCCCTTTTTGGCCAACCAAGCAACCTGGAAAGGCAAATCAGCGCTACAAAGAAGTCTCGCTTCCCATCGGTTAAAAGGGCCATGCTGAAAAAAGTGTCAAAACCAGAAATACAGGAAAGGCCATGGAGAAATGGGAGCCGTGCTACACTGATGGGCGGGATGTAAATTGCCAACAGCCACTCTGGAGAAGTGTACGGTGAGTCCTGAAACGTCTAAAAAGCAAAGCTTAGAGAGCATAGGGCACTTCCACTCATGGGGGTATACATTGGGAAAATTAAAAATCAGCAAGACACAAGCACCCCAAAGTTTAGGGCTGCTCTCTTGACAAGGACCTCCACTTCATTCCACCTTCAATATCCCAGGAAAGAGAAAAATGGATAAAGAAGTTGTGGTCCTTATATACAATGGAATATCACTCAGCCATGAAATCAATGTCATAAGGCTAGTAGCAGCATGATGAGTGGATTTAGGTACGACGATTCTAAGTGAAATAAGTCACACAGAAAAGGACACTTCTCATAATGTATCACTTATAGAGGGAATGTAAAAACCGTTACACTTGAACTGAATTACAAAACAGAACAGAGTCACACATGCAGAAAACACACTATGGCTGCTTAACGGGAAAGGTGAGGTGGGGTGATACATAAAACAAGGGTTTCAAATTAGCTCAGATACCGTTCCATAAAACCAATATGTAATAGACAAGACCTACTCCTTGCTCAGAGAACTGGACTCAACACGCCCTATTCACCGCACAAGAATATATCTGACTAGTAATAATCTTAAAACCTATGTATTGATATCTCTCTGTTAGTGTGTCAAGTGGGTGTAAAGCGGCATAAACACAGCAGTGAAAAGCAGCTAAACCCCATTATAAAAATAAATTACTTTGAAAAACCCATGAAACAAAGACAGTGAAAGAGAGCGAAATTCTTACACAATGCGTTCAGGGGCTGTGATGCAACCTGGATTGACCATATCTAGACCCACAGCTGGATGAGACATAAGGGTGGACACTCTTGGGGCTAAGAGGTTTGGTGAGGTTGGGTGAGCAAACGCAGACCCTTTAAAGTAATACTGCGTGGTACCCATCGCATGGGTCCCAAATCTCCAGGTTCAAGGGCATCTTCCTACATCGAAAACATGCATGAGAAAACAAAAAGATGGTACACCGTGTGATGGGGAAAGGTTTCTAAAACGCACCTCATTTCTCTTCTCCTTGTGCCCGGGTTCGCCATTCCAGCCGCTTTACTAACAATCTCCCTACTTGGAGCATCAGCACCTTTAACCTCCTGTTCCGTACAGGTTGCAATTTGTCCTGAGGATGAATGGGAAGACTTGGAACCAATGAGAGACTAGCTCTTGGTGTAGTGACAGGCACAGGTCACTCTATTTTCCCATCAGGAAGAAGAATTAACCACAGGCTCAGCCTGCCCCCCGGAACCAGAGCAGGGCCTGAAGCCATCCTGCGCTTTTGCGGCCAGCTCCCTAAAAAGCGAGTTGTAAAATGGAGCTTCAGGGCACTGCAATTCACAAACCTGCAGAGTTATAAATGATAACTCTCGTCCACAAATATATTGAGGGAAGGCAAAGAAGAGGATTTGAAATCAAGGCAGAATTGCAGGAAACAGATTTCAGGAGGTAGATTCGAATCGCCTTTAAAGCACATGAAAAGCGGCAAAACGTTGACAATGATGCCCTTGGCCAAAAAGGGCGTATGCGTTTTTTCCTGAATATATTCAGGAAAAAACGCATACGCCCTTTTTGGCCAACCAAGCAACCTGGAAAGGCAAATCAGCGCCACAAAGAAGACTCGCTTCCCATCGGTCAAAAGGGCCATGCTGAAAAAAGTGTCAAAACCAGAAATGCAGGACAGGCCATGGAGAAATGGGAGCCGTGCTACACTGATGGGTGGGATGTAAATTGCCAACAGACACTCTGGAGAAGTGTACGGTGAGTCCTGAAACGTCTAAATAACAAAGCTTAGAGAGCATAGGGCACTTCCACTCATGGGGGTATACATTGGGAAAATGAAAAATCAGCAAGACACAAGCACCCCAAAGTTTAGGGCTGCTCTGTTGACAAGGACCTCCACTTCATTCCACCTTCAATATCCCAGGAAAGAGAAAAATGGATAAAGGAGTTGTGGTCCTTATGTACAATGGAATACCACTCAGCCATGAAATTAATGTCATAAGGCTAGTAGCAGCATGATGAGTGGATTTAGGTACGACGATTCTAAGTGAAATAAGTCACACAGAAAAGGACACTTCTCATAAGGTATCACTGATAGAGGGAATGTAAAAACCGTTACACTTGAACTGAATTACAAAACAGAACGGAGTCACACATGCAGAAAACACACTATGGCTGCTTAACGGGAAAGGTGAGGTGGGGTGATACATAAAACAAGGGTTTCAAATTAGCTCAGATACCGTTCCATAAACCCAATATGTAATAGACAAGACCTACTCCTTGCTCAGAGAACTGGTCTCAACACGCCCCATTCACCGCACAAGAATATATCTGACTAGTAATAATCTTAAAACCTATGTATTGATATCTCTCTGTTAGTGTGTCAAGTGGGTGTAAAGCGGCATAAACACAGCAGTGAAAAGCAGCTAAACCCCATTATAAAAATAAATTACTTTGAAAAACCCATGAAACAAAGAGAGTGAAAGAGAGCGAAATTCTTACACAATGCGTTCAGGGGCTGTGATGCAACCTGGATTGACCATATCTAGACCCACAGCTGGATGAGACATAAGGGTGGACACTCTTGGGGCTGAGAGGTTTGGTGAGGTTGGGTGAGCAAACGCAGACCCTTTAAAGTAATACTGAGTGGTACCCATCGCATGGGTCCCAAATCTCCAGGTTCAAGGGCATCTTGCTACATCGAAAACATGCATGAGAAACCCAGAAGATGGTACACCGTGTGATGGGGAAAGGTTTCTAAAACGCACCTCATTTCTCATCTCCTTGTGCTCGGGTTCGCCATTCCAGCCACTTTACTAGCAATCTCCCTACTTGGAGCATCAGCACCTTTAACCTCCTGTTCCGTACAGGTTGCAATTTGTCCTGAGGATGAACGGGAAGACTTGGAACCAATGAGAGACTAGCTCCTGGTGTAGGGACAGGCACAGGTCACTCAATTTTCCCATCAGGAAGAAGAATTAACCACAGGCTCAGCCTGCCCCCCGGAACCAGAACAGGGCCTGAAGCCACCCTGCGCTTTTGCGGCCATCTCCCAAAAAGGCGAGTTGTAAAATGGAGCTTCAGGGCACTGCAATTCACAAACCTGCAGAGTTATAAATGATAACTCTCGTCCACAAATATATTGAGGGAAGGCAAAGAAGAGGATTTGAAATCAAGGCAGAATTGCAGGAAACAAATTTCAGGAGGTAGATTCGAATCGCCTTTAAAGCACATGAAAAGCGGCAAAACGTTGACAATGATGCCCATGGCCAAAAAGGGCGTATGCGTTTTTTCCTGAATATATTCAGGAAAAAACGCATACGCCCTTTTTGGCCAACCAAGCAACCTGGAAAGGCAAATCAGCGCTACAAAGAAGTCTCGCTTCCCATCGGTTAAAAGGGCCATGCTGAAAAAAGTGTCAAAACCAGAAATACAGGAAAGGCCATGGAGAAATGGGAGCCCTGCTACACTGATGGGCAGGATGTAAATTGCCAACAGCCACTCTGGAGAAGTGTACGGTGAGTCCTGAAACGTCTAAAAAGCAAAGCTTAGAGAGCATAGGGCACTTCCACTCATGGGGGTATACATTGGGAAAATTAAAAATCAGCAAGACACAAGCACCCCAAAGTTTAGGGCTGCTCTCTTGACAAGGACCTCCACTTCATTCCACCTTCAATATCCCAGGAAAGAGAAAAATGGATAAAGGAGTTGTGGTCCTTATGTACAATGGAATATCACTCAGCCATGAAATCAATGTCATAAGGCTAGTAGCAGCATGATGAGTGGATTTAGGTACGACGATTCTAAGTGAAATAAGTCACACAGAAAAGGACACTTCTCATAATGTATCACTTATAGAGGGAATGTAAGAACCGTTACACTTGAACAGAATTACAAAACAGAACGGAGTCACACATGCAGAAAACACACTATGGCTGCTTAACGGGAAAGGTGAGGTGGGGTGATACATAAAACAAGGGTTTCAAATTAGCTCAGATACCGTTCCATAAACCCAATATGTAATAGACAAGACCTACTCCTTGCTCAGAGAACTGGACTCAACACGCCCTATTCACCGCACAAGAATATATCTGACTAGTAATAATCTTAAAACCTATGTATTGATATCTCTCTGTTAGTGTGTCAAGTGGGTGTAAAGCGGCATAAACACAGCAATGAAAAGCAGCTAAACCCCATTATAAAAATAAATTACTTTGAAAAACCCATGAAACAAAGACAGTGAAAGAGAGCGAAATTCTTACACAATGCGTTCAGGGGCTGTGATGCAACCTGGATTGACCATATCTAGACCCACAGCTGGATGAGACATAAGGGTGGACACTCTTGGGGCTGAGAGGTTTGGTGAGGTTGGGTGAGCAAACGCAGACCCTTTAAAGTAATACTGCGTGGTACCCATCGCATGGGTCCCAAATCTCCAGGTTCAAGGGCATCTTCCTACATCGAAAACATGCATGAGAAAACAAAAAGATGGTACACCATGTGATGGGGAAAGGTTTCTAAAACGCACCTCATTTCTCTTCTCCTTGTGCCCGGGTTCGCCATTCCAGCCGCTTTACTAACAATCTCCCTACTTGGAGCATCAGCACCTTTAACCTCCTGTTCCGTACAGGTTGCAATTTGTCCTGAGGATGAACGGGAAGACTTGGAACCAATGAGAGACTAGCTCTTGGTGTAGTGACAGGCACAGGTCACTCTATTTTCCCATCAGGAAGAAGAATTAACCACAGGCTCAGCCTGCCCCCCGGAACCAGAGCAGGGCCTGAAGCCATCCTGCGCTTTTGCGGCCAGCTCCCTAAAAAGCGAGTTGTAAAATGGAGCTTCAGGGCACTGCAATTCACAAACCTGCAGAGTTATAAATGATAACTCTCGTCCACAAATATATTGAGGGAAGGCAAAGAAGAGGATTTGAAATCAAGGCAGAATTGCAGGAAACAGATTTCAGGAGGTAGATTCGAATCGCCTTTAAAGCACATGAAAAGCGGCAAAACGTTGACAATGATGCCCTTGGCCAAAAAGGGCGTATGCGTTTTTTCCTGAATATATTCAGGAAAAAACGCATACGCCCTTTTTGGCCAACCAAGCAACCTGGAAAGGCAAATCAGCGCCACAAAGAAGACTCGCTTCCCATCGGTTAAAAGGGCCATGCTGAAAAAAGTGTCAAAAGCAGAAATGCAGGACAGGCCATGGAGAAATGGGAGCCGTGCTACACTGATGGGCGGGATGTAAATTGCCAACAGCCACTCTGGAGAAGTGTACGGTGAGTCCTGAAACGTCTAAATAACAAAGCTTAGAGAGCATAGGGCACTTCCACTCATGGGGGTATACATTGGGAAAATTAAAAATCAGCAAGACACAAGCACCCCAAAGTTTAGGGCTGCTCTGTTGACAAGGACCTCCACTTCATTCCACCTTCAATATCCCAGGAAAGAGAAAAATGGATAAAGGAGTTGTGGTCCTTATGTACAATGGAATACCACTCAGCCATGAAATTAATGTCATAAGGCTAGTAGCAGCATGATGAGTGGATTTAGGTACGACGATTCTAAGTGAAATAAGTCACACAGAAAAGGACACTTCTCATAAGGTATCACTGATAGAGGGAATGTAAAAACCGTTACACTTGAACTGAATTACAAAACAGAACGGAGTCACACATGCAGAAAACACACTATGGCTGCTTAACGGGAAAGGTGAGGTGGGGTGATACATAAAACAAGGGTTTCAAATTAGCTCAGATACCCTTCCATAAACCCAATATGTAATAGACAAGACCTACTCCTTGCTCAGAGAACTGGTCTCAACACACCCCATTCACCGCACAAGAATATATCTGACTAGTAATAATCTTAAAACCTATGTATTGATATCTCTCTGTTAGTGTGTCAAGTGGGTGTAAAGCGGCATAAACACAGCAGTGAAAAGCAGCTAAACCCCATTATAAAAATAAATTACTTCGAAATACCCATGAAACAAAGACAGTGAAATAGAGCGAAATTCTTACACAATGCGTTCAGGGGCTGTGATGCAACCTGGATTGACCATATCTAGACCCACAGCTGGATGAGACATAAGGGTGGACGCTCTTGGGGCTGAGAGGTTTGGTGAGGTTGGGTGAGCAAACGCAGACCCTTTAAAGTAATACTGCGTGGTACCCATCGCATGGGTCCCAAATCTCCAGGTTCAAGGGCATCTTGCTACATCGAAAACATGCATGAGAAACCCAGAAGATGGTACACCGTGTGATGGGGAAAGGTTTCTAAAACGCACCTCATTTCTCATCTCCTTGTGCTCGGGTTCGCCATTCCAGCCACTTTACTAGCAATCTCCCTACTTGGAGCATCAGCACCTTTAACCTCCTGTTCCGTACAGGTTGCAATTTGTCCTGAGGATGAACGGGAAGACTTGGAACCAATGAGAGACTAGCTCTTGGTGTAGGGACAGGCACATGTCACTCTATTTTCCCATCAGGAAGAAGAATTAACCACAGGCTCAGCCTGCCCCCCGGAACCAGAACAGGGCCTGAAGCCATCCTGTGCTTTTGCGGCCAGCTCCCTAAAAAGCGAGTTGTAAAATGGAGCTTCAGGGCACTGCAATTCACAAACCTGCAGAGTTATAAATGATAACTCTCGTCCACAAATATATTGAGGGAAGGCAAAGAAGAGGATTTGAAATCAAGGCAGAATTGCAGGAAACAGATTTCAGGAGGTAGATTCGAATCGCCTTTAAAGCACATGAAAAGCGGCAAAACGTTGACAATGATGCCCTTGGCCAAAAAGGGCGTATGCGTTTTTTCCTGAATATATTCAGGAAAAAACGCATACGCCCTTTTTGGCCAACCAAGCAACCTGGAAAGGCAAATCAGCGCTACAAAGAAGTCTCGCTTCCCATCGGTTAAAAGGGCCATGCTGAAAAAAGTGTCAAAACCAGAAATACAGGAAAGGCCATGGAGAAATGGGAGCCGTGCTACACTGATGGGCGGGATGTAAATTGCCAACAGCCACTCTGGAGAAGTGTACGGTGAGTCCTGAAACGTCTAAAAAGCAAAGCTTAGAGAGCATAGGGCACTTCCACTCATGGGGGTATACATTGGGAAAATTAAAAATCAGCAAGACACAAGCACCCCAAAGTTTAGGGCTGCTCTCTTGACAAGGACCTCCACTTCATTCCACCTTCAATATCCCAGGAAAGAGAAAAATGGATAAAGAAGTTGTGGTCCTTATATACAATGGAATATCACTCAGCCATGAAATCAATGTCATAAGGCTAGTAGCAGCATGATGAGTGGATTTAGGTACGACGATTCTAAGTGAAATAAGTCACACAGAAAAGGACACTTCTCATAATGTATCACTTATAGAGGGAATGTAAAAACCGTTACACTTGAACTGAATTACAAAACAGAACAGAGTCACACATGCAGAAAACACACTATGGCTGCTTAACGGGAAAGGTGAGGTGGGGTGATACATAAAACAAGGGTTTCAAATTAGCTCAGATACCGTTCCATAAAACCAATATGTAATAGACAAGACCTACTCCTTGCTCAGAGAACTGGACTCAACACGCCCTATTCACCGCACAAGAATATATCTGACTAGTAATAATCTTAAAACCTATGTATTGATATCTCTCTGTTAGTGTGTCAAGTGGGTGTAAAGCGGCATAAACACAGCAGTGAAAAGCAGCTAAACCCCATTATAAAAATAAATTACTTTGAAAAACCCATGAAACAAAGACAGTGAAAGAGAGCGAAATTCTTACACAATGCGTTCAGGGGCTGTGATGCAACCTGGATTGATCATATCTAGACCCACAGCTGGATGAGACATAAGGGTGGACACTCTTGGGGCTAAGAGGTTTGGTGAGGTTGGGTGAGCAAACGCAGACCCTTTAAAGTAATACTGCGTGGTACCCATCGCATGGGTCCCAAATCTCCAGGTTCAAGGGCATCTTCCTACATCGAAAACATGCATGAGAAAACAAAAAGATGGTACACCGTGTGATGGGGAAAGGTTTCTAAAACGCACCTCATTTCTCTTCTCCTTGTGCCCGGGTTCGCCATTCCAGCCGCTTTACTAACAATCTCCCTACTTGGAGCATCAGCACCTTTAACCTCCTGTTCCGTACAGGTTGCAATTTGTCCTGAGGATGAATGGGAAGACTTGGAACCAATGAGAGACTAGCTCTTGGTGTAGTGACAGGCACAGGTCACTCTATTTTCCCATCAGGAAGAAGAATTAACCACAGGCTCAGCCTGCCCCCCGGAACCAGAGCAGGGCCTGAAGCCATCCTGCGCTTTTGCGGCCAGCTCCCTAAAAAGCGAGTTGTAAAATGGAGCTTCAGGGCACTGCAATTCACAAACCTGCAGAGTTATAAATGATAACTCTCGTCCACAAATATATTGAGGGAAGGCAAAGAAGAGGATTTGAAATCAAGGCAGAATTGCAGGAAACAGATTTCAGGAGGTAGATTCGAATCGCCTTTAAAGCACATGAAAAGCGGCAAAACGTTGACAATGATGCCCTTGGCCAAAAAGGGCGTATGCGTTTTTTCCTGAATATATTCAGGAAAAAACGCATACGCCCTTTTTGGCCAACCAAGCAACCTGGAAAGGCAAATCAGCGCCACAAAGAAGACTCGCTTCCCATCGGTCAAAAGGGCCATGCTGAAAAAAGTGTCAAAACCAGAAATGCAGGACAGGCCATGGAGAAATGGGAGCCGTGCTACACTGATGGGTGGGATGTAAATTGCCAACAGACACTCTGGAGAAGTGTACGGTGAGTCCTGAAACGTCTAAATAACAAAGCTTAGAGAGCATAGGGCACTTCCACTCATGGGGGTATACATTGGGAAAATGAAAAATCAGCAAGACACAAGCACCCCAAAGTTTAGGGCTGCTCTGTTGACAAGGACCTCCACTTCATTCCACCTTCAATATCCCAGGAAAGAGAAAAATGGATAAAGGAGTTGTGGTCCTTATGTACAATGGAATACCACTCAGCCATGAAATTAATGTCATAAGGCTAGTAGCAGCATGATGAGTGGATTTAGGTACGACGATTCTAAGTGAAATAAGTCACACAGAAAAGGACACTTCTCATAAGGTATCACTGATAGAGGGAATGTAAAAACCGTTACACTTGAACTGAATTACAAAACAGAACGGAGTCACACATGCAGAAAACACACTATGGCTGCTTAACGGGAAAGGTGAGGTGGGGTGATACATAAAACAAGGGTTTCAAATTAGCTCAGATACCGTTCCATAAACCCAATATGTAATAGACAAGACCTACTCCTTGCTCAGAGAACTGGTCTCAACACGCCCCATTCACCGCACAAGAATATATCTGACTAGTAATAATCTTAAAACCTATGTATTGATATCTCTCTGTTAGTGTGTCAAGTGGGTGTAAAGCGGCATAAACACAGCAGTGAAAAGCAGCTAAACCCCATTATAAAAATAAATTACTTCGAAAAACCCATGAAACAAAGACAGTGAAAAAGAGAGAAATTCTTACACAATGCGTTCAGGGGCTGTGATGCAACCTGGATTGACCATATCTAGACCCACAGCTGGATGAGACATAAGGGTGGACACTCTTGGGGCTGAGAGGTTTGGTGAGGTTGGGTGAGCAAACGCAGACCCTTTAAAGTAATACTGCGTGGAACCCATCGCATGGGTCCCAAATCTCCAGGTTCAAGGGCATCTTGCTACATCGAAAACATGCATGAGAAACCCAGAAGATGGTACACCGTGTGATGGGGAAAGGTTTCTAAAACGCACCTCATTTCTCATCTCCTTGTGCTCGGGTTGGCCATTCCAGCCACTTTACTAGCAATCTCCCTACTTGGAGCATCAGCACCTTTAAACTCCTGTTCCGTACAGGTTGCAATTTGTCCTGAGGATGAACGGGAAGACTTGGAACCAATGAGAGACTAGCTCCTGGTGTAGGGACAGGCACAGGTCACTCAATTTTCCCATCAGGAAGAAGAATTAACCAGAGGCTCAGCCTGCCCCCCGGAACCAGAACAGGGCCTGAAGCCACCCTGCGCTTTTGCGGCCATCTCCCAAAAAGGCGAGTTGTAAAATGGAGCTTCAGGGCACTGCAATTCACAAACCTGCAGAGTTATAAATGATAACTCTCGTCCACAAATATATTGAGGGAAGGCAAAGAAGAGGATTTGAAATCAAGGCAGAATTGCAGGAAACAGATTTCAGGAGGTAGATTCGAATCGCCTTTAAAGCACATGAAAAGCGGCAAAACGTTGACAATGATGCCCTTGGCCAAAAAGGGCGTATGCGTATTTTCCTGAATATATTCAGGAAAAAACGCATACGCCCTTTTTGGCCAACCAAGCAACCTGGAAAGGCAAATCAGCGCTACAAAGAAGTCTCGCTTCCCATCGGTTAAAAGGGCCATGCTGAAAAAAGTGTCAAAACCAGAAATACAGGAAAGGCCATGGAGAAATGGGAGCCCTGCTACACTGATGGGCGGGATGTAAATTGCCAACAGCCACTCTGGAGAAGTGTACGGTGAGTCCTGAAACGTCTAAAAAGCAAAGCTTAGAGAGCATAGGGCACTTCCACTCATGGGGGTATACATTGGGAAAATTAAAAATCAGCAAGACACAAGCACCCCAAAGTTTAGGGCTGCTCTCTTGACAAGGACCTCCACTTCATTCCACCTTCAATATCCCAGGAAAGAGAAAAATGGATAAAGGAGTTGTGGTCCTTATGTACAATGGAATATCACTCAGCCATGAAATCAATCTCATAAGGCTAGTAGCAGCATGATGAGTGGATTTAGGTACGACGATTCTAAGTGAAATAAGTCACACAGAAAAGGACACTTCTCATAATGTATCACTTATAGAGGGAATGTAAGAACCGTTACACTTGAACAGAATTACAAAACAGAACGGAGTCACACATGCAGAAAACACACTATGGCTGCTTAACGGGAAAGGTGAGGTGGGGTGATACATAAAACAAGGGTTTCAAATTAGCTCAGATACCGTTCCATAAACCCAATATGTAATAGACAAGACCTACTCCTTGCTCAGAGAACTGGACTCAACACGCCCTATTCACCGCACAAGAATATATCTGACTAGTAATAATCTTAAAACCTATGTATTGATATCTCTCTGTTAGTGTGTCAAGTGGGTGTAAAGCGGCATAAACACAGCAATGAAAAGCAGCTAAACCCCATTATAAAAATAAATTACTTTGAAAAACCCATGAAACAAAGACAGTGAAAGAGAGCGAAATTCTTACACAATGCGTTCAGGGGCTGTGATGCAACCTGGATTGACCATATCTAGACCCACAGCTGGATGAGACATAAGGGTGGACACTCTTGGGGCTGAGAGGTTTGGTGAGGTTGGGTGAGCAAACGCAGACCCTTTAAAGTAATACTGCGTGGTACCCATCGCATGGGTCCCAAATCTCCAGGTTCAAGGGCATCTTGCTACATCGAAAACATGCATGAGAAACCCAGAAGATGGTACACCGTGTGATGGGGAAAGGTTTCTAAAACGCACCTCATTTCTCTTCTCCTTGTGCCCGGGTTCGCCATTCCAGCCGCTTTACTAACAATCTCCCTACTTGGAGCATCAGCACCTTTAACCTCCTGTTCCGTACAGGTTGCAATTTGTCCTGAGGATGAACGGGAAGACTTGGAACCAATGAGAGACTAGCTCTTGGTGTAGTGACAGGCACAGGTCACTCTATTTTCCCATCAGGAAGAAGAATTAACCACAGGCTCAGCCTGCCCCCCGGAACCAGAGCAGGACCTGAAGCCATCCTGCGCTTTTGCGGCCAGCTCCCTAAAAAGCGAGTTGTAAAATGGAGCTTCAGGGCACTGCAATTCACAAACCTGCAGAGTTATAAATGATAACTCTCGTCCACAAATATATTGAGGGAAGGCAAAGAAGAGGATTTGAAATCAAGGCAGAATTGCAGGAAACAGATTTCAGGAGGTAGATTCGGATCGCCTTTAAAGCACATGAAAAGCGCCAAAACGTTGACAATGATGCCCTTGGCCAAAAAGGGCGTATGCGTTTTTTCCTGAATATATTCAGGAAAAAACGCATACGCCCTTTTTGGCCAACCAAGCAACCTGGAAAGGCAAATCAGCGCTACAAAGAAGTCTCGCTTCCCATCGGTTAAAAGGGCCATGCTGAAAAAAGTGTCAAAACCAGAAATACAGGAAAGGCCATGGAGAAATGGGAGCCCTGCTACACTGATGGGCGGGATGTAAATTGCCAACAGCCACTCTGGAGAAGTGTACGGTGAGTCCTGAAACGTCTAAAAAGCAAAGCTTAGAGAGCATAGGGCACTTCCACTCATGGGGGTATACATTGGGAAAATTAAAAATCAGCAAGACACAAGCACCCCAAAGTTTAGGGCTGCTCTCTTGACAAGGACCTCCACTTCATTCCACCTTCAATATCCCAGGAAAGAGAAAAATGGATAAAGAATTTGTGGTCCTTATGTACAATGGAATATCACTCAGCCATGAAATCAATGTCATAAGGCTAGTAGCAGCATGATGAGTGGATTTAGGTACGACGATTCTAAGTGAAATAAGTCACACAGAAAAGGACACTTCTCATAATGTATCACTTATAGAGGGAATGTAAAAACCGTTACACTTGAACTGAATTACAAAACAGAACAGACTCACACATGCAGAAAACACACTATGGCTGCTTAACGGGAAAGGTGAGGTGGGGTGATACATAAAACAAGGGTTTCAAATTAGCTCAGATACCGTTCCATAAACCCAATATGTAATAGACAAGACCTACTCCTTACTCAGAGAACTGGACTCAACACGCCCTATTCACCGCACAAGAATATATCTGACTAGTAATAATCTTAAAACCTATGTATTGATATCTCTCTGTTAGTGTGTCAAGTGGGTGTAAAGCGGCATAAACACAGCAGTGAAAAGCAGCTAAACCCCATTATAAAAATAAATTACTTCGAAAAACCCATGAAACAAAGACAGTGAAAGAGAGCGAAATTCTTACACAATGCGTTCAGGGGCTGTGATGCAACCTGGATTGACCATATCTAGACCCACAGCTGGATGAGACATAAGGGTGGACACTCTTGGGGCTGAGAGGTTTGGTGAGGTTGGGTGAGCAAACGCAGACCCTTTAAAGTAATACTGCGTGGTACCCATCGCATGGGTCCCAAATCTCCAGGTTCAAGGGCATCTTCCTACATCGAAAACATGCATGAGAAAACAAAAAGATGGTACACCATGTGATGGGGAAAGGTTTCTAAAACGCACCTCATTTCTCTTCTCCTTGTGCCCGGGTTCGCCATTCCAGCCGCTTTACTAACAATCTCCCTACTTGGAGCATCAGCACCTTTAACCTCCTGTTCCGTACAGGTTGCAATTTGTCCTGAGGATGAACGGGAAGACTTGGAACCAATGAGAGACTAGCTCTTGGTGTAGTGACAGGCACAGGTCACTCTATTTTCCCATCAGGAAGAAGAATTAACCACAGGCTCAGCCTGCCCCCCGGAACCAGAGCAGGGCCTGAAGCCATCCTGCGCTTTTGCGGCCAGCTCCCTAAAAAGCGAGTTGTAAAATGGAGCTTCAGGGCACTGCAATTCACAAACCTGCAGAGTTATAAATGATAACTCTCGTCCACAAATATATTGAGGGAAGGCAAAGAAGAGGATTTGAAATCAAGGCAGAATTGCAGGAAACAGATTTCAGGAGGTAGATTCGAATCGCCTTTAAAGCACATGAAAAGCGGCAAAACGTTGACAATGATGCCCTTGGCCAAAAAGGGCGTATGCGTTTTTTCCTGAATATATTCAGGAAAAAACGCATACGCCCTTTTTGGCCAACCAAGCAACCTGGAAAGGCAAATCAGCGCTACAAAGAAGTCTCGCTTCCCATCGGTTAAAAGGGCCATGCTGAAAAAAGTGTCAAAACCAGAAATGCAGGACAGGCCATGGAAAAATGGGAGCCTTGCTACACTGATGGGTGGGATGTAAATTGCCAACAGCCACTGTGGAGAAGAGTACGGTGTGTCCTGAAACGTCTAAAAAACACAGCTTAGAGAGCATAGGGCACTTCCACTCATGGGGGTATAAATTGGGAAAATGAAAAATCAGCAAGACACAAGCACCCCAAAGTTTAGGGCTGCTCTGTTGACAAGGACCTCCACTTCATTCCACCTTCAATATCCCAGGAAAGAGAAAAATGGATAAAGGAGTTGTGGTCCTTATGTACAATGGAATATCACTCAGCCATGAAATCAATGTCATAAGGCTAGTAGCAGCATGATGAGTGGATTTAGGTACGACGATTCTAAGTGAAATAAGTCACACAGAAAAGGACACTTCTCATAAGGTATCACTTATAGAGGGAATGTAAAAACCGTTACACTTGAACTGAATTACAAAACAGAACGGAGTCACACATGCAGAAAACACACTATGGCTGCTTAACGGGAAAGGTGAGGTGGGGTGATACATAAAACAAGGGTTTCAAATTAGCTCAGATACCGTTCCATAAACCCAATATGTAATAGACAAGACCTACTCCTTGCTCAGAGAACTGGACTCAACACGCCCTATTCACCGCACAAGAATATATCTGACTAGTAATAATCTTAAAACCTATGTATTGATATCTCTCTGTTAGTGTGTCAAGTGGGTGTAAAGCGGCATAAACACAGCAGTGAAAAGCAGCTAAACCCCATTATAAAAATAAATTACTTTGAAAAACCCATGAAACAAAGACAGTGAAAGAGAGCAAAATACTTACACAATGCGTTCAGGGGCTGTGATGCAACCTGGATTGACCATATCTAGACCCACAGCTGGATGAGACATAAGGGTGGACGCTCTTGGGGCTGAGAGGTTTGGTGAGGTTGGGTGAGCAAACGCAGACCCTTTAAAGTAATACTGCGTGGTACCCATCGCATGGGTCCCAAATCTCCAGGTTCAAGGGCATCTTGCTACATCGAAAACATGCATGAGAAACCCAGAAGATGGTACACCGTGTGATGGGGAAAGGTTTCTAAAACGCACCTCATTTCTCATCTCCTTGTGCTCGGGTTCGCCATTCCAGCCACTTTACTAGCAATCTCCCTACTTGGAGCATCAGCACCTTTAACCTCCTGTTCCGTACAGGTTGCAATTTGTCCTGAGGATGAACGGGAAGACTTGGAACCAATGAGAGACTAGCTCTTGGTGTAGGGACAGGCACAGGTCACTCTATTTTCCCATCAGGAAGAAGAATTAACCACAGGCTCAGCCTGCCCCCCGGAACCAGAACAGGGCCTGAAGCCATCCTGCGCTTTTGCGGCCAGCTCCCTAAAAAGCGAGTTGTAAAATGGAGCTTCAGGGCACTGCAATTCACAAACCTGCAGAGTTATAAATGATAACTCTCGTCCACAAATATATTGAGGGAAGGCAAAGAAGAGGATTTGAAATCAAGGCAGAATTGCAGGAAACAGATTTCAGGAGGTAGATTCGAATCGCCTTTAAAGCACATGAAAAGCGGCAAAACGTTGACAATGATGCCCTTGGCCAAAAAGGGCGTATGCGTTTTTTCCTGAATATATTCAGGAAAAAACGCATACGCCCTTTTTGGCCAACCAAGCAACCTGGAAAGGCAAATCAGCGCTACAAAGAAGTCTCGCTTCCCATCGGTTAAAAGGGCCATGCTGAAAAAAGTGTCAAAACCAGAAATACAGGAAAGGCCATGGAGAAATGGGAGCCGTGCTACACTGATGGGCGGGATGTAAATTGCCAACAGCCACTCTGGAGAAGTGTACGGTGAGTCCTGAAACGTCTAAAAAGCAAAGCTTAGAGAGCATAGGGCACTTCCACTCATGGGGGTATACATTGGGAAAATTAAAAATCAGCAAGACACAAGCACCCCAAAGTTTAGGGCTGCTCTCTTGACAAGGACCTCCACTTCATTCCACCTTCAATATCCCAGGAAAGAGAAAAATGGATAAAGAAGTTGTGGTCCTTATATACAATGGAATATCACTCAGCCATGAAATCAATGTCATAAGGCTAGTAGCAGCATGATGAGTGGATTTAGGTACGACGATTCTAAGTGAAATAAGTCACACAGAAAAGGACACTTCTCATAATGTATCACTTATAGAGGGAATGTAAAAACCGTTACACTTGAACTGAATTACAAAACAGAACAGAGTCACACATGCAGAAAACACACTATGGCTGCTTAACGGGAAAGGTGAGGTGGGGTGATACATAAAACAAGGGTTTCAAATTAGCTCAGATACCGTTCCATAAAACCAATATGTAATAGACAAGACCTACTCCTTGCTCAGAGAACTGGACTCAACACGCCCTATTCACCGCACAAGAATATATCTGACTAGTAATAATCTTAAAACCTATGTATTGATATCTCTCTGTTAGTGTGTCAAGTGGGTGTAAAGCGGCATAAACACAGCAGTGAAAAGCAGCTAAACCCCATTATAAAAATAAATTACTTTGAAAAACCCATGAAACAAAGACAGTGAAAGAGAGCGAAATTCTTACACAATGCGTTCAGGGGCTGTGATGCAACCTGGATTGACCATATCTAGACCCACAGCTGGATGAGACATAAGGGTGGACACTCTTGGGGCTAAGAGGTTTGGTGAGGTTGGGTGAGCAAACGCAGACCCTTTAAAGTAATACTGCGTGGTACCCATCGCATGGGTCCCAAATCTCCAGGTTCAAGGGCATCTTCCTACATCGAAAACATGCATGAGAAAACAAAAAGATGGTACACCGTGTGATGGGGAAAGGTTTCTAAAACGCACCTCATTTCTCTTCTCCTTGTGCCCGGGTTCGCCATTCCAGCCGCTTTACTAACAATCTCCCTACTTGGAGCATCAGCACCTTTAACCTCCTGTTCCGTACAGGTTGCAATTTGTCCTGAGGATGAATGGGAAGACTTGGAACCAATGAGAGACTAGCTCTTGGTGTAGTGACAGGCACAGGTCACTCTATTTTCCCATCAGGAAGAAGAATTAACCACAGGCTCAGCCTGCCCCCCGGAACCAGAGCAGGGCCTGAAGCCATCCTGCGCTTTTGCGGCCAGCTCCCTAAAAAGCGAGTTGTAAAATGGAGCTTCAGGGCACTGCAATTCACAAACCTGCAGAGTTATAAATGATAACTCTCGTCCACAAATATATTGAGGGAAGGCAAAGAAGAGGATTTGAAATCAAGGCAGAATTGCAGGAAACAGATTTCAGGAGGTAGATTCGAATCGCCTTTAAAGCACATGAAAAGCGGCAAAACGTTGACAATGATGCCCTTGGCCAAAAAGGGCGTATGCGTTTTTTCCTGAATATATTCAGGAAAAAACGCATACGCCCTTTTTGGCCAACCAAGCAACCTGGAAAGGCAAATCAGCGCCACAAAGAAGACTCGCTTCCCATCGGTCAAAAGGGCCATGCTGAAAAAAGTGTCAAAACCAGAAATGCAGGACAGGCCATGGAGAAATGGGAGCCGTGCTACACTGATGGGTGGGATGTAAATTGCCAACAGACACTCTGGAGAAGTGTACGGTGAGTCCTGAAACGTCTAAATAACAAAGCTTAGAGAGCATAGGGCACTTCCACTCATGGGGGTATACATTGGGAAAATGAAAAATCAGCAAGACACAAGCACCCCAAAGTTTAGGGCTGCTCTGTTGACAAGGACCTCCACTTCATTCCACCTTCAATATCCCAGGAAAGAGAAAAATGGATAAAGGAGTTGTGGTCCTTATGTACAATGGAATACCACTCAGCCATGAAATTAATGTCATAAGGCTAGTAGCAGCATGATGAGTGGATTTAGGTACGACGATTCTAAGTGAAATAAGTCACACAGAAAAGGACACTTCTCATAAGGTATCACTGATAGAGGGAATGTAAAAACCGTTACACTTGAACTGAATTACAAAACAGAACGGAGTCACACATGCAGAAAACACACTATGGCTGCTTAACGGGAAAGGTGAGGTGGGGTGATACATAAAACAAGGGTTTCAAATTAGCTCAGATACCGTTCCATAAACCCAATATGTAATAGACAAGACCTACTCCTTGCTCAGAGAACTGGTCTCAACACGCCCCATTCACCGCACAAGAATATATCTGACTAGTAATAATCTTAAAACCTATGTATTGATATCTCTCTGTTAGTGTGTCAAGTGGGTGTAAAGCGGCATAAACACAGCAGTGAAAAGCAGCTAAACCCCATTATAAAAATAAATTACTTTGAAAAACCCATGAAACAAAGAGAGTGAAAGAGAGCGAAATTCTTACACAATGCGTTCAGGGGCTGTGATGCAACCTGGATTGACCATATCTAGACCCACAGCTGGATGAGACATAAGGGTGGACACTCTTGGGGCTGAGAGGTTTGGTGAGGTTGGGTGAGCAAACGCAGACCCTTTAAAGTAATACTGAGTGGTACCCATCGCATGGGTCCCAAATCTCCAGGTTCAAGGGCATCTTGCTACATCGAAAACATGCATGAGAAACCCAGAAGATGGTACACCGTGTGATGGGGAAAGGTTTCTAAAACGCACCTCATTTCTCATCTCCTTGTGCTCGGGTTCGCCATTCCAGCCACTTTACTAGCAATCTCCCTACTTGGAGCATCAGCACCTTTAACCTCCTGTTCCGTACAGGTTGCAATTTGTCCTGAGGATGAACGGGAAGACTTGGAACCAATGAGAGACTAGCTCCTGGTGTAGGGACAGGCACAGGTCACTCAATTTTCCCATCAGGAAGAAGAATTAACCACAGGCTCAGCCTGCCCCCCGGAACCAGAACAGGGCCTGAAGCCACCCTGCGCTTTTGCGGCCATCTCCCAAAAAGGCGAGTTGTAAAATGGAGCTTCAGGGCACTGCAATTCACAAACCTGCAGAGTTATAAATGATAACTCTCGTCCACAAATATATTGAGGGAAGGCAAAGAAGAGGATTTGAAATCAAGGCAGAATTGCAGGAAACAAATTTCAGGAGGTAGATTCGAATCGCCTTTAAAGCACATGAAAAGCGGCAAAACGTTGACAATGATGCCCATGGCCAAAAAGGGCGTATGCGTTTTTTCCTGAATATATTCAGGAAAAAACGCATACGCCCTTTTTGGCCAACCAAGCAACCTGGAAAGGCAAATCAGCGCTACAAAGAAGTCTCGCTTCCCATCGGTTAAAAGGGCCATGCTGAAAAAAGTGTCAAAACCAGAAATACAGGAAAGGCCATGGAGAAATGGGAGCCCTGCTACACTGATGGGCAGGATGTAAATTGCCAACAGCCACTCTGGAGAAGTGTACGGTGAGTCCTGAAACGTCTAAAAAGCAAAGCTTAGAGAGCATAGGGCACTTCCACTCATGGGGGTATACATTGGGAAAATTAAAAATCAGCAAGACACAAGCACCCCAAAGTTTAGGGCTGCTCTCTTGACAAGGACCTCCACTTCATTCCACCTTCAATATCCCAGGAAAGAGAAAAATGGATAAAGGAGTTGTGGTCCTTATGTACAATGGAATATCACTCAGCCATGAAATCAATGTCATAAGGCTAGTAGCAGCATGATGAGTGGATTTAGGTACGACGATTCTAAGTGAAATAAGTCACACAGAAAAGGACACTTCTCATAATGTATCACTTATAGAGGGAATGTAAGAACCGTTACACTTGAACAGAATTACAAAACAGAACGGAGTCACACATGCAGAAAACACACTATGGCTGCTTAACGGGAAAGGTGAGGTGGGGTGATACATAAAACAAGGGTTTCAAATTAGCTCAGATACCGTTCCATAAACCCAATATGTAATAGACAAGACCTACTCCTTGCTCAGAGAACTGGACTCAACACGCCCTATTCACCGCACAAGAATATATCTGACTAGTAATAATCTTAAAACCTATGTATTGATATCTCTCTGTTAGTGTGTCAAGTGGGTGTAAAGCGGCATAAACACAGCAATGAAAAGCAGCTAAACCCCATTATAAAAATAAATTACTTTGAAAAACCCATGAAACAAAGACAGTGAAAGAGAGCGAAATTCTTACACAATGCGTTCAGGGGCTGTGATGCAACCTGGATTGACCATATCTAGACCCACAGCTGGATGAGACATAAGGGTGGACACTCTTGGGGCTGAGAGGTTTGGTGAGGTTGGGTGAGCAAACGCAGACCCTTTAAAGTAATACTGCGTGGTACCCATCGCATGGGTCCCAAATCTCCAGGTTCAAGGGCATCTTCCTACATCGAAAACATGCATGAGAAAACAAAAAGATGGTACACCATGTGATGGGGAAAGGTTTCTAAAACGCACCTCATTTCTCTTCTCCTTGTGCCCGGGTTCGCCATTCCAGCCGCTTTACTAACAATCTCCCTACTTGGAGCATCAGCACCTTTAACCTCCTGTTCCGTACAGGTTGCAATTTGTCCTGAGGATGAACGGGAAGACTTGGAACCAATGAGAGACTAGCTCTTGGTGTAGTGACAGGCACAGGTCACTCTATTTTCCCATCAGGAAGAAGAATTAACCACAGGCTCAGCCTGCCCCCCGGAACCAGAGCAGGGCCTGAAGCCATCCTGCGCTTTTGCGGCCAGCTCCCTAAAAAGCGAGTTGTAAAATGGAGCTTCAGGGCACTGCAATTCACAAACCTGCAGAGTTATAAATGATAACTCTCGTCCACAAATATATTGAGGGAAGGCAAAGAAGAGGATTTGAAATCAAGGCAGAATTGCAGGAAACAGATTTCAGGAGGTAGATTCGAATCGCCTTTAAAGCACATGAAAAGCGGCAAAACGTTGACAATGATGCCCTTGGCCAAAAAGGGCGTATGCGTTTTTTCCTGAATATATTCAGGAAAAAACGCATACGCCCTTTTTGGCCAACCAAGCAACCTGGAAAGGCAAATCAGCGCCACAAAGAAGACTCGCTTCCCATCGGTTAAAAGGGCCATGCTGAAAAAAGTGTCAAAAGCAGAAATGCAGGACAGGCCATGGAGAAATGGGAGCCGTGCTACACTGATGGGCGGGATGTAAATTGCCAACAGCCACTCTGGAGAAGTGTACGGTGAGTCCTGAAACGTCTAAATAACAAAGCTTAGAGAGCATAGGGCACTTCCACTCATGGGGGTATACATTGGGAAAATTAAAAATCAGCAAGACACAAGCACCCCAAAGTTTAGGGCTGCTCTGTTGACAAGGACCTCCACTTCATTCCACCTTCAATATCCCAGGAAAGAGAAAAATGGATAAAGGAGTTGTGGTCCTTATGTACAATGGAATACCACTCAGCCATGAAATTAATGTCATAAGGCTAGTAGCAGCATGATGAGTGGATTTAGGTACGACGATTCTAAGTGAAATAAGTCACACAGAAAAGGACACTTCTCATAAGGTATCACTGATAGAGGGAATGTAAAAACCGTTACACTTGAACTGAATTACAAAACAGAACGGAGTCACACATGCAGAAAACACACTATGGCTGCTTAACGGGAAAGGTGAGGTGGGGTGATACATAAAACAAGGGTTTCAAATTAGCTCAGATACCGTTCCATAAACCCAATATGTAATAGACAAGACCTACTCCTTGCTCAGAGAACTGGTCTCAACACACCCCATTCACCGCACAAGAATATATCTGACTAGTAATAATCTTAAAACCTATGTATTGATATCTCTCTGTTAGTGTGTCAAGTGGGTGTAAAGCGGCATAAACACAGCAGTGAAAAGCAGCTAAACCCCATTATAAAAATAAATTACTTCGAAATACCCATGAAACAAAGACAGTGAAATAGAGCGAAATTCTTACACAATGCGTTCAGGGGCTGTGATGCAACCTGGATTGACCATATCTAGACCCACAGCTGGATGAGACATAAGGGTGGACGCTCTTGGGGCTGAGAGGTTTGGTGAGGTTGGGTGAGCAAACGCAGACCCTTTAAAGTAATACTGCGTGGTACCCATCGCATGGGTCCCAAATCTCCAGGTTCAAGGGCATCTTGCTACATCGAAAACATGCATGAGAAACCCAGAAGATGGTACACCGTGTGATGGGGAAAGGTTTCTAAAACGCACCTCATTTCTCATCTCCTTGTGCTCGGGTTCGCCATTCCAGCCACTTTACTAGCAATCTCCCTACTTGGAGCATCAGCACCTTTAACCTCCTGTTCCGTACAGGTTGCAATTTGTCCTGAGGATGAACGGGAAGACTTGGAACCAATGAGAGACTAGCTCTTGGTGTAGGGACAGGCACATGTCACTCTATTTTCCCATCAGGAAGAAGAATTAACCACAGGCTCAGCCTGCCCCCCGGAACCAGAACAGGGCCTGAAGCCATCCTGTGCTTTTGCGGCCAGCTCCCTAAAAAGCGAGTTGTAAAATGGAGCTTCAGGGCACTGCAATTCACAAACCTGCAGAGTTATAAATGATAACTCTCGTCCACAAATATATTGAGGGAAGGCAAAGAAGAGGATTTGAAATCAAGGCAGAATTGCAGGAAACAGATTTCAGGAGGTAGATTCGAATCGCCTTTAAAGCACATGAAAAGCGGCAAAACGTTGACAATGATGCCCTTGGCCAAAAAGGGCGTATGCGTTTTTTCCTGAATATATTCAGGAAAAAACGCATACGCCCTTTTTGGCCAACCAAGCAACCTGGAAAGGCAAATCAGCGCTACAAAGAAGTCTCGCTTCCCATCGGTTAAAAGGGCCATGCTGAAAAAAGTGTCAAAACCAGAAATACAGGAAAGGCCATGGAGAAATGGGAGCCGTGCTACACTGATGGGCGGGATGTAAATTGCCAACAGCCACTCTGGAGAAGTGTACGGTGAGTCCTGAAACGTCTAAAAAGCAAAGCTTAGAGAGCATAGGGCACTTCCACTCATGGGGGTATACATTGGGAAAATTAAAAATCAGCAAGACACAAGCACCCCAAAGTTTAGGGCTGCTCTCTTGACAAGGACCTCCACTTCATTCCACCTTCAATATCCCAGGAAAGAGAAAAATGGATAAAGAAGTTGTGGTCCTTATATACAATGGAATATCACTCAGCCATGAAATCAATGTCATAAGGCTAGTAGCAGCATGATGAGTGGATTTAGGTACGACGATTCTAAGTGAAATAAGTCACACAGAAAAGGACACTTCTCATAATGTATCACTTATAGAGGGAATGTAAAAACCGTTACACTTGAACTGAATTACAAAACAGAACAGAGTCACACATGCAGAAAACACACTATGGCTGCTTAACGGGAAAGGTGAGGTGGGGTGATACATAAAACAAGGGTTTCAAATTAGCTCAGATACCGTTCCATAAAACCAATATGTAATAGACAAGACCTACTCCTTGCTCAGAGAACTGGACTCAACACGCCCTATTCACCGCACAAGAATATATCTGACTAGTAATAATCTTAAAACCTATGTATTGATATCTCTCTGTTAGTGTGTCAAGTGGGTGTAAAGCGGCATAAACACAGCAGTGAAAAGCAGCTAAACCCCATTATAAAAATAAATTACTTTGAAAAACCCATGAAACAAAGACAGTGAAAGAGAGCGAAATTCTTACACAATGCGTTCAGGGGCTGTGATGCAACCTGGATTGATCATATCTAGACCCACAGCTGGATGAGACATAAGGGTGGACACTCTTGGGGCTAAGAGGTTTGGTGAGGTTGGGTGAGCAAACGCAGACCCTTTAAAGTAATACTGCGTGGTACCCATCGCATGGGTCCCAAATCTCCAGGTTCAAGGGCATCTTCCTACATCGAAAACATGCATGAGAAAACAAAAAGATGGTACACCGTGTGATGGGGAAAGGTTTCTAAAACGCACCTCATTTCTCTTCTCCTTGTGCCCGGGTTCGCCATTCCAGCCGCTTTACTAACAATCTCCCTACTTGGAGCATCAGCACCTTTAACCTCCTGTTCCGTACAGGTTGCAATTTGTCCTGAGGATGAATGGGAAGACTTGGAACCAATGAGAGACTAGCTCTTGGTGTAGTGACAGGCACAGGTCACTCTATTTTCCCATCAGGAAGAAGAATTAACCACAGGCTCAGCCTGCCCCCCGGAACCAGAGCAGGGCCTGAAGCCATCCTGCGCTTTTGCGGCCAGCTCCCTAAAAAGCGAGTTGTAAAATGGAGCTTCAGGGCACTGCAATTCACAAACCTGCAGAGTTATAAATGATAACTCTCGTCCACAAATATATTGAGGGAAGGCAAAGAAGAGGATTTGAAATCAAGGCAGAATTGCAGGAAACAGATTTCAGGAGGTAGATTCGAATCGCCTTTAAAGCACATGAAAAGCGGCAAAACGTTGACAATGATGCCCTTGGCCAAAAAGGGCGTATGCGTTTTTTCCTGAATATATTCAGGAAAAAACGCATACGCCCTTTTTGGCCAACCAAGCAACCTGGAAAGGCAAATCAGCGCCACAAAGAAGACTCGCTTCCCATCGGTCAAAAGGGCCATGCTGAAAAAAGTGTCAAAACCAGAAATGCAGGACAGGCCATGGAGAAATGGGAGCCGTGCTACACTGATGGGTGGGATGTAAATTGCCAACAGACACTCTGGAGAAGTGTACGGTGAGTCCTGAAACGTCTAAATAACAAAGCTTAGAGAGCATAGGGCACTTCCACTCATGGGGGTATACATTGGGAAAATGAAAAATCAGCAAGACACAAGCACCCCAAAGTTTAGGGCTGCTCTGTTGACAAGGACCTCCACTTCATTCCACCTTCAATATCCCAGGAAAGAGAAAAATGGATAAAGGAGTTGTGGTCCTTATGTACAATGGAATACCACTCAGCCATGAAATTAATGTCATAAGGCTAGTAGCAGCATGATGAGTGGATTTAGGTACGACGATTCTAAGTGAAATAAGTCACACAGAAAAGGACACTTCTCATAAGGTATCACTGATAGAGGGAATGTAAAAACCGTTACACTTGAACTGAATTACAAAACAGAACGGAGTCACACATGCAGAAAACACACTATGGCTGCTTAACGGGAAAGGTGAGGTGGGGTGATACATAAAACAAGGGTTTCAAATTAGCTCAGATACCGTTCCATAAACCCAATATGTAATAGACAAGACCTACTCCTTGCTCAGAGAACTGGTCTCAACACGCCCCATTCACCGCACAAGAATATATCTGACTAGTAATAATCTTAAAACCTATGTATTGATATCTCTCTGTTAGTGTGTCAAGTGGGTGTAAAGCGGCATAAACACAGCAGTGAAAAGCAGCTAAACCCCATTATAAAAATAAATTACTTCGAAAAACCCATGAAACAAAGACAGTGAAAAAGAGAGAAATTCTTACACAATGCGTTCAGGGGCTGTGATGCAACCTGGATTGACCATATCTAGACCCACAGCTGGATGAGACATAAGGGTGGACACTCTTGGGGCTGAGAGGTTTGGTGAGGTTGGGTGAGCAAACGCAGACCCTTTAAAGTAATACTGCGTGGAACCCATCGCATGGGTCCCAAATCTCCAGGTTCAAGGGCATCTTGCTACATCGAAAACATGCATGAGAAACCCAGAAGATGGTACACCGTGTGATGGGGAAAGGTTTCTAAAACGCACCTCATTTCTCATCTCCTTGTGCTCGGGTTGGCCATTCCAGCCACTTTACTAGCAATCTCCCTACTTGGAGCATCAGCACCTTTAAACTCCTGTTCCGTACAGGTTGCAATTTGTCCTGAGGATGAACGGGAAGACTTGGAACCAATGAGAGACTAGCTCCTGGTGTAGGGACAGGCACAGGTCACTCAATTTTCCCATCAGGAAGAAGAATTAACCAGAGGCTCAGCCTGCCCCCCGGAACCAGAACAGGGCCTGAAGCCACCCTGCGCTTTTGCGGCCATCTCCCAAAAAGGCGAGTTGTAAAATGGAGCTTCAGGGCACTGCAATTCACAAACCTGCAGAGTTATAAATGATAACTCTCGTCCACAAATATATTGAGGGAAGGCAAAGAAGAGGATTTGAAATCAAGGCAGAATTGCAGGAAACAGATTTCAGGAGGTAGATTCGAATCGCCTTTAAAGCACATGAAAAGCGGCAAAACGTTGAAAATGATGCCCTTGGCCAAAAAGGGCGTATGCGTATTTTCCTGAATATATTCAGGAAAAAACGCATACGCCCTTTTTGGCCAACCAAGCAACCTGGAAAGGCAAATCAGCGCTACAAAGAAGTCTCGCTTCCCATCGGTTAAAAGGGCCATGCTGAAAAAAGTGTCAAAACCAGAAATACAGGAAAGGCCATGGAGAAATGGGAGCCCTGCTACACTGATGGGCGGGATGTAAATTGCCAACAGCCACTCTGGAGAAGTGTACGGTGAGTCCTGAAACGTCTAAAAAGCAAAGCTTAGAGAGCATAGGGCACTTCCACTCATGGGGGTATACATTGGGAAAATTAAAAATCAGCAAGACACAAGCACCCCAAAGTTTAGGGCTGCTCTCTTGACAAGGACCTCCACTTCATTCCACCTTCAATATCCCAGGAAAGAGAAAAATGGATAAAGGAGTTGTGGTCCTTATGTACAATGGAATATCACTCAGCCATGAAATCAATCTCATAAGGCTAGTAGCAGCATGATGAGTGGATTTAGGTACGACGATTCTAAGTGAAATAAGTCACACAGAAAAGGACACTTCTCATAATGTATCACTTATAGAGGGAATGTAAGAACCGTTACACTTGAACAGAATTACAAAACAGAACGGAGTCACACATGCAGAAAACACACTATGGCTGCTTAACGGGAAAGGTGAGGTGGGGTGATACATAAAACAAGGGTTTCAAATTAGCTCAGATACCGTTCCATAAACCCAATATGTAATAGACAAGACCTACTCCTTGCTCAGAGAACTGGACTCAACACGCCCTATTCACCGCACAAGAATATATCTGACTAGTAATAATCTTAAAACCTATGTATTGATATCTCTCTGTTAGTGTGTCAAGTGGGTGTAAAGCGGCATAAACACAGCAATGAAAAGCAGCTAAACCCCATTATAAAAATAAATTACTTTGAAAAACCCATGAAACAAAGACAGTGAAAGAGAGCGAAATTCTTACACAATGCGTTCAGGGGCTGTGATGCAACCTGGATTGACCATATCTAGACCCACAGCTGGATGAGACATAAGGGTGGACACTCTTGGGGCTGAGAGGTTTGGTGAGGTTGGGTGAGCAAACGCAGACCCTTTAAAGTAATACTGCGTGGTACCCATCGCATGGGTCCCAAATCTCCAGGTTCAAGGGCATCTTGCTACATCGAAAACATGCATGAGAAACCCAGAAGATGGTACACCGTGTGATGGGGAAAGGTTTCTAAAACGCACCTCATTTCTCTTCTCCTTGTGCCCGGGTTCGCCATTCCAGCCGCTTTACTAACAATCTCCCTACTTGGAGCATCAGCACCTTTAACCTCCTGTTCCGTACAGGTTGCAATTTGTCCTGAGGATGAACGGGAAGACTTGGAACCAATGAGAGACTAGCTCTTGGTGTAGTGACAGGCACAGGTCACTCTATTTTCCCATCAGGAAGAAGAATTAACCACAGGCTCAGCCTGCCCCCCGGAACCAGAGCAGGACCTGAAGCCATCCTGCGCTTTTGCGGCCAGCTCCCTAAAAAGCGAGTTGTAAAATGGAGCTTCAGGGCACTGCAATTCACAAACCTGCAGAGTTATAAATGATAACTCTCGTCCACAAATATATTGAGGGAAGGCAAAGAAGAGGATTTGAAATCAAGGCAGAATTGCAGGAAACAGATTTCAGGAGGTAGATTCGGATCGCCTTTAAAGCACATGAAAAGCGCCAAAACGTTGACAATGATGCCCTTGGCCAAAAAGGGCGTATGCGTTTTTTCCTGAATATATTCAGGAAAAAACGCATACGCCCTTTTTGGCCAACCAAGCAACCTGGAAAGGCAAATCAGCGCTACAAAGAAGTCTCGCTTCCCATCGGTTAAAAGGGCCATGCTGAAAAAAGTGTCAAAACCAGAAATACAGGAAAGGCCATGGAGAAATGGGAGCCCTGCTACACTGATGGGCGGGATGTAAATTGCCAACAGCCACTCTGGAGAAGTGTACGGTGAGTCCTGAAACGTCTAAAAAGCAAAGCTTAGAGAGCATAGGGCACTTCCACTCATGGGGGTATACATTGGGAAAATTAAAAATCAGCAAGACACAAGCACCCCAAAGTTTAGGGCTGCTCTCTTGACAAGGACCTCCACTTCATTCCACCTTCAATATCCCAGGAAAGAGAAAAATGGATAAAGAATTTGTGGTCCTTATGTACAATGGAATATCACTCAGCCATGAAATCAATGTCATAAGGCTAGTAGCAGCATGATGAGTGGATTTAGGTACGACGATTCTAAGTGAAATAAGTCACACAGAAAAGGACACTTCTCATAATGTATCACTTATAGAGGGAATGTAAAAACCGTTACACTTGAACTGAATTACAAAACAGAACAGACTCACACATGCAGAAAACACACTATGGCTGCTTAACGGGAAAGGTGAGGTGGGGTGATACATAAAACAAGGGTTTCAAATTAGCTCAGATACCGTTCCATAAACCCAATATGTAATAGACAAGACCTACTCCTTACTCAGAGAACTGGACTCAACACGCCCTATTCACCGCACAAGAATATATCTGACTAGTAATAATCTTAAAACCTATGTATTGATATCTCTCTGTTAGTGTGTCAAGTGGGTGTAAAGCGGCATAAACACAGCAGTGAAAAGCAGCTAAACCCCATTATAAAAATAAATTACTTCGAAAAACCCATGAAACAAAGACAGTGAAAGAGAGCGAAATTCTTACACAATGCGTTCAGGGGCTGTGATGCAACCTGGATTGACCATATCTAGACCCACAGCTGGATGAGACATAAGGGTGGACACTCTTGGGGCTGAGAGGTTTGGTGAGGTTGGGTGAGCAAACGCAGACCCTTTAAAGTAATACTGCGTGGTACCCATCGCATGGGTCCCAAATCTCCAGGTTCAAGGGCATCTTCCTACATCGAAAACATGCATGAGAAAACAAAAAGATGGTACACCATGTGATGGGGAAAGGTTTCTAAAACGCACCTCATTTCTCTTCTCCTTGTGCCCGGGTTCGCCATTCCAGCCGCTTTACTAACAATCTCCCTACTTGGAGCATCAGCACCTTTAACCTCCTGTTCCGTACAGGTTGCAATTTGTCCTGAGGATGAACGGGAAGACTTGGAACCAATGAGAGACTAGCTCTTGGTGTAGTGACAGGCACAGGTCACTCTATTTTCCCATCAGGAAGAAGAATTAACCACAGGCTCAGCCTGCCCCCCGGAACCAGAGCAGGGCCTGAAGCCATCCTGCGCTTTTGCGGCCAGCTCCCTAAAAAGCGAGTTGTAAAATGGAGCTTCAGGGCACTGCAATTCACAAACCTGCAGAGTTATAAATGATAACTCTCGTCCACAAATATATTGAGGGAAGGCAAAGAAGAGGATTTGAAATCAAGGCAGAATTGCAGGAAACAGATTTCAGGAGGTAGATTCGAATCGCCTTTAAAGCACATGAAAAGCGGCAAAACGTTGACAATGATGCCCTTGGCCAAAAAGGGCGTATGCGTTTTTTCCTGAATATATTCAGGAAAAAACGCATACGCCCTTTTTGGCCAACCAAGCAACCTGGAAAGGCAAATCAGCGCTACAAAGAAGTCTCGCTTCCCATCGGTTAAAAGGGCCATGCTGAAAAAAGTGTCAAAACCAGAAATGCAGGACAGGCCATGGAAAAATGGGAGCCTTGCTACACTGATGGGTGGGATGTAAATTGCCAACAGCCACTGTGGAGAAGAGTACGGTGTGTCCTGAAACGTCTAAAAAACACAGCTTAGAGAGCATAGGGCACTTCCACTCATGGGGGTATAAATTGGGAAAATGAAAAATCAGCAAGACACAAGCACCCCAAAGTTTAGGGCTGCTCTGTTGACAAGGACCTCCACTTCATTCCACCTTCAATATCCCAGGAAAGAGAAAAATGGATAAAGGAGTTGTGGTCCTTATGTACAATGGAATATCACTCAGCCATGAAATCAATGTCATAAGGCTAGTAGCAGCATGATGAGTGGATTTAGGTACGACGATTCTAAGTGAAATAAGTCACACAGAAAAGGACACTTCTCATAAGGTATCACTTATAGAGGGAATGTAAAAACCGTTACACTTGAACTGAATTACAAAACAGAACGGAGTCACACATGCAGAAAACACACTATGGCTGCTTAACGGGAAAGGTGAGGTGGGGTGATACATAAAACAAGGGTTTCAAATTAGCTCAGATACCGTTCCATAAACCCAATATGTAATAGACAAGACCTACTCCTTGCTCAGAGAACTGGACTCAACACGCCCTATTCACCGCACAAGAATATATCTGACTAGTAATAATCTTAAAACCTATGTATTGATATCTCTCTGTTAGTGTGTCAAGTGGGTGTAAAGCGGCATAAACACAGCAGTGAAAAGCAGCTAAACCCCATTATAAAAATAAATTACTTTGAAAAACCCATGAAACAAAGACAGTGAAAGAGAGCAAAATACTTACACAATGCGTTCAGGGGCTGTGATGCAACCTGGATTGACCATATCTAGACCCACAGCTGGATGAGACATAAGGGTGGACACTCTTGGGGCTGAGAGGTTTGGTGAGGTTGGGTGAGCAAACGCAGACCCTTTAAAGTAATACTGCGTGGTACCCATCGCATGGGTCCCAAATCTCCAGGTTCAAGGGCATCTTCCTACATAGAAAACATGCATGAGAAAACAAAAAGATGGTACACCATGTGATGGGGAAAGGTTTCTAAAACGCACCTCATTTCTCTTCTCCTTGTGCCCGGGTTCGCCATTCCAGCCGCTTTACTAACAATCTCCCTACTTGGAGCATCAGCACCTTTAACCTCCTGTTCCGTACAGGTTGCAATTTGTCCTGAGGATGAACGGGAAGACTTGGAACCAATGAGAGACTAGCTCTTGGTGTAGTGACAGGCACAGGTCACTCTATTTTCCCATCAGGAAGAAGAATTAACCACAGGCTCAGCCTGCCCCCCGGAACCAGAGCAGGGCCTGAAGCCATCCTGCGCTTTTGCGGCCAGCTCCCTAAAAAGCGAGTTGTAAAATGGAGCTTCAGGGCACTGCAATTCACAAACCTGCAGAGTTATAAATGATAACTCTCGTCCACAAATATATTTAGGGAAGGCAAAGAAGAGGATTTGAAATCAAGGCAGAATTGCAGGAAACAGATTTCAGGAGGTAGATTCGAATCGCCTTTAAAGCACATGAAAAGCGGCAAAACGTTGACAATGATGCCCTTGGCCAAAAAGGGCGTATACGTTTTTTCCTGAATATATTCAGGAAAAAACGCATACGCCCTTTTTGGCCAACCAAGCAACCTGGAAAGGCAAATCAGCGCCACAAAGAAGACTGGCTTCCCATCGGTCAAAAGGGCCATGCTGAAAAAAGTGTCAAAACCAGAAATGCAGGACAGGCCATGGAGAAATGGGAGCCTTGCTACACTGATGGGCGGGATGTAAATTGCCAACTGCCACTCTGGAGAAGTGTACGGTGTGTCCTTAAACATCTAAACAACACAGCTTAGTGAGCATAGGGCACTTCCACTCATGGGGGTATAAATTGGGAAAATGAAAAATCAGCAAGACACAAGCACCCCAAAGTTTAGGGCTGCTCTGTTGACAAGGACCTCCACTTCATTCCACCTTCAATTTCCCAGGAAAGAGAAAAATGGATAAAGGAGTTGTGGTCCTTATGTACAATGGAATATCACTCAGCCATGAAATCAATGTCATAAGGTTAGTAACAGCATGATGAGTGGATTTAGGTACGACGATTCTAAGTGAAATAAGTCACACAGAAAAGGACACTTCTCATAAGGTATCACTTATAGAGGGAATGTAAAAACCGTTACACTTAAACTGAATTACAAAACAGAACGGAGTCACACATGCAGAAAACACACTATGGCTGCTTAACGGGAAAGGTGAGGTGGGGTGATACATAAAACAAGGGTTTCAAATTAGCTCAGATACCGTTCCATAAACCCAATATGTAATAGACAAGACCTACTCCTTGCTCAGAGAACTGGACTCAACACGCCCTATTCACCGCACAAGAATATATCTGACTAGTAATAATCTTAAAACCTATGGATTGATATCTCTCTGTTAGTGTGTCAACTGGGTGTAAAGCGGCATAAACACAGCAGTGAAAAGCAGCTAAACCCCATTATAAAAATAAATTACTTTTACAAACCCATGAAACAAAGACAGTGAAAGAGAGCGAAATTCTTACACAATGCGTTCAGGGGCTGTGATGCAACCTGGATTGACCATATCTAGACCCACAGCTGGATGAGACATAAGTGTGGACACTCTTGGGGCTGAGAGGTTTGGCGAGGTTGGGTGAGCAAACGCAGACCCTTTAAAGTAATACTGCGTGGTACCCATCGCATGGGTCCCAAATCTCCAGGTTCAAGGGCATCTTGCTACATCGAAAACATGCATGAGAAACCCAGAAGATGGTACACCGTGTGATGGGGAAAGGTTTCTAAAACGCACCTCATTTCTCATCTCCTTGTGCTCGGGTTCGCCATTCCAGCCACTTTACTAGCAATCTCCCTACTTGGAGCATCAGCACCTTTAACCTCCTGTTCCGTACAGGTTGCAATTTGTCCTGAGGATGAACGGGAAGACTTGGAACCAATGAGAGACTAGCTCCTGGTGTAGGGACAGGCACAGGTCACTCTATTTTCCCATCAGGAAGAAGAATTAACCACAGCCTCAGCCTGCCCCCCGGAACCAGAACAGGGCCTGAAGCCATCCTGCGCTTTTGCGGCCAGCTCCCAAAAAAGCGAGTTGTAAAATGGAGCTTCAGGGCACTGCAATTCACAAACCTGCAGAGTTATAAATGATAACTCTCGTCCACAAATATATTGAGGGAAGGCAAAGAAGAGGATTTGAAATCAAGGCAGAATTGCAGGAAACAGATTTCAGGAGGTAGATTCGAATCGCCTTTAAAGCACATGAAAAGCGGCAAAACGTTGACAATGATGCCCTTGGCCAAAAAGGGCGTATGCGGTTTTTCCTGAATATATTCAGGAAAAAACGCATACGCCCTTTTTGGCCAACCAAGCAACCTGGAAAGGTAAATCAGCGCCACAAAGAAGACTCGCTACCCATCGGTCAAAAGGGCCATGCTGAAAAAAGTGTCAAAACCAGAAATGCAGGACAGGCCATGGAGAAATGGGAGCCGTGCTACACTGATGGGTGGGATGTAAATTGCCAACAGACACTCTGGAGAAGTGTACGGTGAGTCCTGAAACGTCTAAATAACAAAGCTTAGAGAGCATAGGGCACTTCCACTCATGGGGGTATACATTGGGAAAATGAAAAATCAGCAAGACACAAGCACCCCAAAGTTTAGGGCTGCTCTGTTGACAAGGACCTCCACTTCATTCCACCTTCAATATCCCAGGAAAGAGAAAAATGGATAAAGGAGTTGTGGTCCTTATGTACAATGGAATACCACTCAGCCATGAAATTAATGTCATAAGGCTAGTAGCAGCATGATGAGTGGATTTAGGTACGACGATTCTAAGTGAAATAAGTCACACAGAAAAGGACACTTCTCATAAGGTATCACTGATAGAGGGAATGTAAAAACCGTTACACTTGAACTGAATTACAAAACAGAACGGAGTCACACATGCAGAAAACACACTATGGCTGCTTAACGGGAAAGGTGAGGTGGGGTGATACATAAAACAAGGGTTTCAAATTAGCTCAGATACCGTTCCATAAACCCAATATGTAATAGACAAGACCTACTCCTTGCTCAGAGAACTGGTCTCAACACGCCCCATTCACCGCACAAGAATATATCTGACTAGTAATAATCTTAAAACCTATGTATTGATATCTCTCTGTTAGTGTGTCAAGTGGGTGTAAAGCGGCATAAACACAGCAGTGAAAAGCAGCTAAACCCCATTATAAAAATAAATTACTTTGAAAAACCCATGAAACAAAGAGAGTGAAAGAGAGCGAAATTCTTACACAATGCGTTCAGGGGCTGTGATGCAACCTGGATTGACCATATCTAGACCCACAGCTGGATGAGACATAAGGGTGGACACTCTTGGGGCTGAGAGGTTTGGTGAGGTTGGGTGAGCAAACGCAGACCCTTTAAAGTAATACTGCGTGGTACCCATCGCATGGGTCCCAAATCTCCAGGTTCAAGGGCATCTTGCTACATCGAAAACATGCATGAGAAACCCAGAAGATGGTACACCGTGTGATGGGGAAAGGTTTCTAAAACGCACCTCATTTCTCATCTCCTTGTGCTCGGGTTGGCCATTCCAGCCACTTTACTAGCAATCTCCCTACTTGGAGCATCAGCACCTTTAACCTCCTGTTCCGTACAGGTTGCAATTTGTCCTGAGGATGAACGGGAAGACTTGGAACCAATGAGAGACTAGCTCCTGGTGTAGGGACAGGCACAGGTCACTCAATTTTCCCATCAGGAAGAAGAATTAACCAGAGGCTCAGCCTGCCCCCCGGAACCAGAACAGGGCCTGAAGCCACCCTGCGCTTTTGCGGCCATCTCCCAAAAAGGCGAGTTGTAAAATGGAGCTTCAGGGCACTGCAATTCACAAACCTGCAGAGTTATAAATGATAACTCTCGTCCACAAATATATTGAGGGAAGGCAAAGAAGAGGATTTGAAATCAAGGCAGAATTGCAGGAAACAGATTTCAGGAGGTAGATTCGGATCGCCTTTAAAGCACATGAAAAGCGCCAAAACGTTGACAATGATGCCCTTGGCCAAAAAGGGCGTATGCGTTTTTTCCTGAATATATTCAGGAAAAAACGCATACGCCCTTTTTGGCCAACCAAGCAACCTGGAAAGGCAAATCAGCGCTACAAAGAAGTCTCGCTTCCCATCGGTTAAAAGGGCCATGCTGAAAAAAGTGTCAAAACCAGAAATACAGGAAAGGCCATGGAGAAATGGGAGCCGTGCTACACTGATGGGCGGGATGTAAATTGCCAACAGCCACTCTGGAGAAGTGTACGGTGAGTCCTGAAACGTCTAAAAAGCAAAGCTTAGAGAGCATAGGGCACTTCCACTCATGGGGGTATACATTGGGAAAATTAAAAATCAGCAAGACACAAGCACCCCAAAGTTTAGGGCTGCTCTCTTGACAAGGACCTCCACTTCATTCCACCTTCAATATCCCAGGAAAGAGAAAAATGGATAAAGAATTTGTGGTCCTTATGTACAATGGAATATCACTCAGCCATGAAATCAATGTCATAAGGCTAGTAGCAGCATGATGAGTGGATTTAGGTACGACGATTCTAAGTGAAATAAGTCACACAGAAAAGGACACTTCTCATAATGTATCACTTATAGAGGGAATGTAAAAACCGTTACACTTGAACTGAATTACAAAACAGAACAGACTCACACATGCAGAAAACACACTATGGCTGCTTAACGGGAAAGGTGAGGTGGGGTGATACATAAAACAAGGGTTTCAAATTAGCTCAGATACCGTTCCATAAACCCAATATGTAATAGACAAGACCTACTCCTTGCTCAGAGAACTGGACTCAACACGCCCTATTCACCGCACAAGAATATATCTGACTAGTAATAATCTTAAAACCTATGTATTGATATCTCTCTGTTAGTGTGTCAAGTGGGTGTAAAGCGGCATAAACACAGCAGTGAAAAGCAGCTAAACCCCATTATAAAAATAAATTACTTTGAAAAACCCATGAAACAAAGACAGTGAAAGAGAGTGAAATACTTACACAATGCGTTCAGGGGCTGTGATGCAACCTGGATTGACCATATCTAGACCCACAGCTGGATGAGACATAAGGGTGGACACTCTTGGGGCTGAGAGGTTTGGTGAGGTTGGGTGAGCAAACGCAGACCCTTTAAAGTAATACTGCGTGGTACCCATCGCATGGGTCCCAAATCTCCAGATTCAAGGGCATCTTGCTACATCGAAAACATGCATGAGAAACCCAGAAGATGGTACACCGTGTGATAGGGAAAGGTTTCTAAAACGCACCTCATTTCTCTTCTCCTTGTGCTCGGGTTTGCCATTCCAGCCACTTTACTAGCAATCTCCCTACTTGGAGCATAAGCACCTTTAACCTCCTGTTCCGTACAGGTTGCAATTTGTCCTGAGGATGAACGGGAAGACTTGGAACCAATGAGAGACTAGCTCCTGGTGTAGGGACAGGCACAGGTCACTCTATTTTCCCATCAGGAAGAAGAATTAACCACAGGCTCAGCCTGCCCCCCGGAACCAGAACAGGGCCTGAAGCCATCATGCGCTTTTGCGGCCAGCTCCCTAAAAAGCGAGTTGTAAAATGGAGCTTCAGGGCACTGCAATTCACAAACCTGCAGAGTTATAAATGATAAGTCTCGTCCACAAATATATTGAGGGAAGGCAAAGAAGAGGATTTGAAATCAAGGCAGAATTGCAGGAAACAGATTTCAGGAGGTAGATTCGAATCGCCTTTAAAGCACATGAAAAGTGGCAAAACGTTGACAATGATGCCCTTGGCCAAAAAGGGCGTATGCGTTTTTTCCTGAATATATTCAGGAAAAAACGCATACGCCCTTTTTGGCCAACCAAGCAACCTGGAAAGGAAAATCAGCGCTACAAAGAAGTCTCGCTTCCCATCGGTTAAAAGGGCCATGCTGAAAAAAGTGTCAAAACCAGAAATGCAGGACAGGCCATGGAAAAATGGGAGCCTTGCTACACTGATGGGTGGGATGTAAATTGCCAACAGCCACTGTGGAGAAGAGTACGGTGTGTCCTGAAACGTCTAAAAAACACAGCTTAGAGAACATAGGGCACTTCCACTCATGGGGGTATAAATTGGGAAAATGAAAAATCAGCAAGACACAAGCACCCCAAAGTTTAGGGCTGCTCTGTTGACAAGGACCTCCACTTCATTCCACCTTCAATATCCCAGGAAAGAGAAAAATGGATAAAGGAGTTGTGGTCCTTATGTACAATGGAATATCACTCAGCCATGAAATCAATGTCATAAGGCTAGTAGCAGCATGATGAGTGGATTTAGGTACGACGATTCTAAGTGAAATAAGTCACACAGAAAAGGACACTTCTCATAAGGTATCACTTATAGAGGGAATGTAAAAACCGTTACACTTGAACTGAATTACAAAACAGAACGGAGTCACACATGCAGAAAACACACTATGGCTGCTTAACGGGAAAGGTGAGGTGGGGTGATACATAAAACAAGGGTTTCAAATTAGCTCAGATACCGTTCCATAAACCCAATATGTAATAGACAAGACCTACTCCTTGCTCAGAGAACTGGACTCAACACGCCCTATTCACCGCACAAGAATATATCTGACTAGTAATAATCTTAAAACCTATGTATTGATATCTCTCTGTTAGTGTGTCAAGTGGGTGTAAAGCGGCATAAACACAGCAGTGAAAAGCAGCTAAACCCCATTATAAAAATAAATTACTTTGAAAAACCCATGAAACAAAGACAGTGAAAGAGAGCAAAATACTTACACAATGCGTTCAGGGGCTGTGATGCAACCTGGATTGACCATATCTAGACCCACAGCTGGATGAGACATAAGGGTGGACACTCTTGGGGCTGAGAGGTTTGGTGAGGTTGGGTGAGCAAACGCAGACCCTTTAAAGTAATACTGCGTGGTACCCATCGCATGGGTCCCAAATCTCCAGGTTCAAGGGCATCTTCCTACATCGAAAACATGCATGAGAAAACAAAAAGATGGTACACCATGTGATGGGGAAAGGTTTCTAAAACGCACCTCATTTCTCTTCTCCTTGTGCCCGGGTTCGCCATTCCAGCCGCTTTACTAACAATCTCCCTACTTGGAGCATCAGCACCTTTAACCTCCTGTTCCGTACAGGTTGCAATTTGTCCTGAGGATGAACGGGAAGACTTGGAACCAATGAGAGACTAGCTCTTGGTGTAGTGACAGGTACAGGTCACTCTATTTTCCCATCAGGAAGAAGAAGTAACCACAGGCTCAGCCTGCCCCCCGGAACCAGAGCAGGGCCTGAAGCCATCCTGCGCTTTTGCGGCCAGCTCCCTAAAAAGCGAGTTGTAAAATGGAGCTTCAGGGCACTGCAATTCACAAACCTGCAGAGTTATAAATGATAACTCTCGTCCACAAATATATTGAGGGAAGGCAAAGAAGAGGATTTGAAATCAAGGCAGAATTGCAGGAAACAGATTTCAGGAGGTAGATTCGAATCGCCTTTAAAGCACATGAAAAGCGGCAAAACGTTGACAATGATGCCCTTGGCCAAAAAGGGCGTATGCGTTTTTTCCTGAATATATTCAGGAAAAAACGCATACGCCCTTTTTGGCCAACCAAGCAACCTGGAAAGGCAAATCAGCGCCACAAAGAAGACTCGCTTACCATCGGTCAAAAGGGCCATGCTGAAAAAAGTGTCAAAACCAGAAATGCAGGACAGGCCATGGAGAAATGGGAGCCGTGCTACACTGATGGGTGGGATGTAAATTGCCAACAGACACTCTGGAGAAGTGTACGGTGAGTCCTGAAACGTCTAAATAACAAAGCTTAGAGAGCATAGGGCACTTCCACTCATGGGGGTATACATTGGGAAAATGAAAAATCAGCAAGACACAAGCACCCCAAAGTTTAGGGCTGCTCTGTTGACAAGGACCTCCACTTCATTCCACCTTCAATATCCCAGGAAAGAGAAAAATGGATAAAGGAGTTGTGGTCCTTATGTACAATGGAATACCACTCAGCCATGAAATTAATGTCATAAGGCTAGTAGCAGCATGATGAGTGGATTTAGGTACGACGATTCTAAGTGAAATAAGTCACACAGAAAAGGACACTTCTCATAAGGTATCACTGATAGAGGGAATGTAAAAACCGTTACACTTGAACTGAATTACAAAACAGAACGGAGTCACACATGCAGAAAACACACTATGGCTGCTTAACGGGAAAGGTGAGGTGGGGTGATACATAAAACAAGGGTTTCAAATTAGCTCAGATACCGTTCCATAAACCCAATATGTAATAGACAAGACCTACTCCTTGCTCAGAGAACTGGTCTCAACACGCCCCATTCACCGCACAAGAATATATCTGACTAGTAATAATCTTAAAACCTATGTATTGATATCTCTCTGTTAGTGTGTCAAGTGGGTGTAAAGCGGCATAAACACAGCAGTGAAAAGCAGCTAAACCCCATTATAAAAATAAATTACTTTGAAAAACCCATGAAACAAAGAGAGTGAAAGAGAGCGAAATTCTTACACAATGCGTTCAGGGGCTGTGATGCAACCTGGATTGACCATATCTAGACCCACAGCTGGATGAGACATAAGGGTGGACACTCTTGGGGCTGAGAGGTTTGGTGAGGTTGGGTGAGCAAACGCAGACCCTTTAAAGTAATACTGCGTGGTACCCATCGCATGGGTCCCAAATCTCCAGGTTCAAGGGCATCTTGCTACATCGAAAACATGCATGAGAAACCCAGAAGATGGTACACCGTGTGATGGGGAAAGGTTTCTAAAACGCACCTCATTTCTCATCTCCTTGTGCTCGGGTTGGCCATTCCAGCCACTTTACTAGCAATCTCCCTACTTGGAGCATCAGCACCTTTAACCTCCTGTTCCGTACAGGTTGCAATTTGTCCTGAGGATGAACGGGAAGACTTGGAACCAATGAGAGACTAGCTCCTGGTGTAGGGACAGGCACAGGTCACTCAATTTTCCCATCAGGAAGAAGAATTAACCAGAGGCTCAGCCTGCCCCCCGGAACCAGAACAGGGCCTGAAGCCACCCTGCGCTTTTGCGGCCATCTCCCAAAAAGGCGAGTTGTAAAATGGAGCTTCAGGGCACTGCAATTCACAAACCTGCAGAGTTATAAATGATAACTCTCGTCCACAAATATATTGAGGGAAGGCAAAGAAGAGGATTTGAAATCAAGGCAGAATTGCAGGAAACAGATTTCAGGAGGTAGATTCGAATCGCCTTTAAAGCACATGAAAAGCGGCAAAACGTTGACAATGATGCCCTTGGCCAAAAAGGGCGTATGCGTTTTTTCCTGAATATATTCAGGAAAAAACGCATACGCCCTTTTTGGCCAACCAAGCAACCTGGAAAGGCAAATCAGCGCTACAAAGAAGTCTCGCTTCCCATCGGTTAAAAGGGCCATGCTGAAAAAAGTGTCAAAACCAGAAATACAGGAAAGGCCATGGAGAAATGGGAGCCCTGCTACACTGATGGGCGGGATGTAAATTGCCAACAGCCACTCTGGAGAAGTGTACGGTGAGTCCTGAAACGTCTAAAAAGCAAAGCTTAGAGAGCATAGGGCACTTCCACTCATGGGGGTATACATTGGGAAAATTAAAAATCAGCAAGACACAAGCACCCCAAAGTTTAGGGCTGCTCTCTTGACAAGGACCTCCATTTCATTCCACCTTCAATATCCCAGGAAAGAGAAAAATGGATAAAGGAGTTTTGGTCCTTATGTACAATGGAATATCACTCAGCCATGAAATCAATGTCATAAGGCTAGTAGCAGCATGATGAGTGGATTTAGGTACGACGATTCTAAGTGAAATAAGTCACACAGAAAAGGACACTTCTCATAATGTATCACTTATAGAGGGAATGTAAGAACCGTTACACTTGAACAGAATTACAAAACAGAACGGAGTCACACATGCAGAAAACACACTATGGCTGCTTAACGGGAAAGGTGAGGTGGGGTGATACATAAAACAAGGGTTTCAAATTAGCTCAGATACCGTTCCATAAACCCAATATGTAATAGACAAGACCTACTCCTTGCTCAGAGAACTGGACTCAACACGCCCTATTCACCGCACAAGAATATATCTGACTAGTAATAATCTTAAAACCTATGGATTTATATCTCTCTGTTAGTGTGTCAACTGGGTGTAAAGCGGCATAAACACAGCAGTGAAAAGCAGCTAAACCCCATTATAAAAATAAATTACTTTTACAAACCCATGAAACAAAGAGAGTTGAAGAGAGCGAAATTCTTACACAATGCGTTCAGGGGCTGTGATGCAACCTGGACTGACCATATCTAGACCCACAGCTGGATGAGACATAAGGGTGGACACTCTTGGGGCTGAGAGGTTTGGTGAGGTTGGGTGAGCAAACGCAGACCCTTTAAAGTAATACTGCGTGGTACCCATCGCATGGGTCCCAAATCTCCAGGTTCAAGGGCATCTTGCTACATCGAAAACATGCATGAGAAACCCAGAAGATGGTACACCATGTGATGGGGAAAGGTTTCTAAAACGCACCTCATTTCTCATCTCCTTGTGCTCGGGTTCGCCATTCCAGCCACTTTACTAGCAATCTCTCTACTTGGAGCATCAGCACCTTTAACCTCCTGTTCCGTACAGGTTGCAATTTGTCCTGAGGATGAACAGGAAGACTTGGAACCAATGAGAGACTAGCTCCTGGTGTAGGGACAGGCAGAGGTCACTCTCTTTTCCCATCAGGAAGAAGAATTAACCACAGGCTCAGCCTGCCCCCCGGAACCAGAACAGGGCCTGAAGCCATCCTGCGCTTTTGCGGCCAGCTCCCTAAAAAGCGAGTTGTAAAATGGAGCTTCAGGGCACTGCAATTCACAAACCTGCAGAGTTATAAATGATAACTCTTGTCCACAAATATATTGAGGGAAGGCAAAGAAGAGGATTTGAAATCAAGGCAGAATTGAAGGAAACAGATTTCAGGAGGTAGATTCGAATCGCCTTTAAAGCACATGAAAAGCGGCAAAACGTTGACAATGATGCCCTTGGCCAAAAAGGGCGTATGCGTTTTTTCCTGAATATATTCAGGAAAAAACGCATACGCCCTTTTTGGCCAACCAAGCAACCTGGAAAGGAAAATCAGCGCTACAAAGAAGTCTCGCTTCCCATCGGTTAAAAGGGCCATGCTGAAAAAAGTGTCAAAACCAGAAATACAGGAAAGGCCATGGAGAAATGGGAGCCGTGCTACACTGATGGGCGGGATGTAAATTGCCAACAGCCACTCTGGAGAAGTGTACGGTGAGTCCTGAAACGTCTAAAAAGCAAAGCTTAGAGAGCATAGGGCACTTCCACTCATGGGGGTATACATTGGGAAAATTAAAAATCAGCAAGACACAAGCACCCCAAAGTTTAGGGCTGCTCTCTTGACAAGGACCTCCACTTCATTCCACCTTCAATATCCCAGGAAAGAGAAAAATGGATAAAGAAGTTGTGGTCCTTATATACAATGGAATATCACTCAGCCCTGAAATCAATGTCATAAGGCTAGTAGCAGCATGATGAGTGGATTTAGGTACGACAATTCTAAGTGAAATAAGTCACACAGAAAAGGACACTTCTCATAATGTATCACTTATAGAGGGAATGTAAAAACCGTTACACTTGAACTGAATTACAAAACAGAACAGAGTCACACATGCAGAAAACACACTATGGCTGCTTAACGGGAAAGGTGAGGTGGGGTGATACATAAAACAAGGGTTTCAAATTAGCTCAGATACCGTTCCATAAAACCAATATGTAATAGACAAGACCTACTCCTTGCTCAGAGAACTGGACTCAACACGCCCTATTCACCGCACAAGAATATATCTGACTAGTAATAATCTTAAAACCTATGTATTGATATCTCTCTGTTAGTGTGTCAAGTGGGTGTAAAGCGGCATAAACACAGCAGTGAAAAGCAGCTAAACCCCATTATAAAAATAAATTACTTTGAAAAACCCATGAAACAAAGACAGTGAAAGAGAGCGAAATACTTACACAATGCGTTCAGGGGCTGTGATGCAACCTGGATTGACCATATCTAGACCCACAGCTGGATGAGACATAAGGGTGGACGCTCTTGGGGCTGAGAGGTTTGGTGAGGTTGGGTGAGCAAACACAGACCCTTTAAAGTAATACTGCGTGGTACCCATCGCATGGGTCCCAAATCTCCAGGTTCAAGGGCATCTTGCTACATCGAAAACATGCATGAGAAACCCAGAAGATGGTACACCGTGTGATGGGGAAAGGTTTCTAAAACGCACCTCATTTCTCATCTCCTTGTGCTCGGGTTCGCCATTCCAGCCACTTTACTAGCAATCTCCCTACTTGGAGCATCAGCACCTTTAACCTCCTGTTCCGTACAGGTTGCAATTTGTCCTGAGGATGAACGGGAAGACTTGGAACCAATGAGAGACTAGCTCCTGGTGTAGGGACAGGCACAGGTCACTCTGTTTTCCCATCAGGAAGAAGAATTAACCACAGGCTCAGCCTGCCCCCCGGAACCAGAACAGGGCCTGAAGCCATCCTGCGCTTTTGCGGCCAGCTCCCTAAAAAGCGTGTTGTAAAATGGAGCTTCAGGGCACTGCAATTCACAAACCTGCAGAGTTATAAATGATAACTCTCGTCCACAAATATATTGAGGGAAGGCAAAGAAGAGGATTTGAAATCAAGGCAGAATTGCAGGAAACAGATTTCAGGAGGTAGATTCGAATCGCCTTTAAAGCACATGAAAAGCGGCAAAACGTTGACAATGATGCCCTTGGCCAAAAAGGGCGTATGCGTTTTTTCCTGAATATATTCAGGAAAAAACGCATACGCCCTTTTTGGCCAACCAAGCAACCTGGAAAGGAAAATCAGCGCTAAAAAGAAGTCTCGCTTCACATCGGTTAAAAGGGCCATGCTGAAAAAAGTGTCAAAACCAGAAATGCAGGACAGGCCATGGAGAAATGAGAGCCTTGCTACACTGATGGGCGGGATGTAAATTGCCAACAGCCACTCTGGAGAAGAGTACGGTGTGTCCTGAAACATCTAAAAAACACAGCTTAGAGAGCATAGGGCACTTCCACTCATGGGGGTATAAATTGGGAAAATGAAAAATCATCAAGAAACAAGCACCCCAAAGTTTAGGGCTGCTCTGTTGACAAGGACCTCCACTTCATTCCACCTTCAATATCCCAGGAAAGAGAAAAATTGATAAAGGAGTTGTGGTCCTTATGTACAATGGAATATCACTCAGCCATGAAATTAATGTCATAAGGCTAATAGCAGCATGATGAGTGGATTTAGGTACGACGATTCTAAGTGAAATAAGTCACACAGAAAAGGACACTTCTCATAAGGTATCACTGATAGAGGGAATGTAAAAACCGTTACACTTGAACTGAATTACAAAACAGAACGGAGTCACACATGCAGAAAACACACTATGGCTGCTTAACGGGAAAGGTGAGGTGGGGTGATACATAAAACAAGGGTTTCAAATTAGCTCAGATACCGTTCCATAAACCCAATATGTAATAGACAAGACCTACTCCTTGCTCAGAGAACTGGTCTCAACACGCCCTATTCACCGCACAAGAATATATCTGACTAGTAATAATCTTAAAACCTATGTATTGATATCTCTCTGTTAGTGTGTCAAGTGGGTGTAAAGCGGCATAAACACAGCAGTGAAAAGCAGCTAAACCCCATTATAAAAATAAATTACTTTGAAAAACCCATGAAACAAAGACAGTGAAAGAGAGCGAAATTCTTACACAATGCGTTCAGGGGCTGTGATGCAACCTCGACTGACCATATCTAGACCCACAGCTGGATGAGACATAAGGGTGGACACTTTTGGGGCTGAGAGGTTTGGTGAGGTTGGGTGAGCAAACGCAGACCCTTTAAAGTAATACTGCGTGGTACCCATCGCATGGGTCCCAAATCTCCAGGTTCAAGGGCATCTTGCTACATCGAAAACATGCATGAGAAACCCAGAAGATGGTACACCGTGTGATGGGGAAAGGTTTCTAAAACGCACCTCATTTCTCATCTCCTTGTGCTCGGGTTCGCCATTCCAGCCACTTTACTAGCAATCTCTCTACTTGGAGCATCAGCACCTTTAACCTCCTGTTCCGTACAGGTTGCAATTTGTCCTGAGGATGAACGGGAAGACTTGGAACCAATGAGAGACTAGCTCCTGGTGTAGGGACAGGCAGAGGTCACTCTATTTTCCCATCAGGAAGAAGAATTAACCACAGGCTCAGCCTGCCCCCCGGAACCAGAACAGGGCCTGAAGCCATCCTGCGCTTTTGCAGCCAGCTCCCTAAAAAGCGAGTTGTAAAATGGAGCTTCAGGGCACTGCAATTCACAAACCTGCAGAGTTATAAATGATAACTCTTGTCCACAAATATATTGAGGGAAGGCAAAGAAGAGGATTTGAAATCAAGGCAGAATTGCAGGAAACAGATTTCAGGAGGTAGATTCGAATCGCCTTTAAAGCACATGAAAAGCGGCAAAACGTTGACAATGATGCCCTTGGCCAAAAAGGGCGTATGCGTTTTTTCCTGAATATATTCAGGAAAAAACGCATACGCCCTTTTTGGCCAACCAAGCAACCTGGAAAGGCAAATCAGCGCTACAAAGAAGTCTCGCTTCCCATCGGTTAAAAGGGCCATGCTGAAAAAAGTGTCAAAACCAGAAATACAGGAAAGGCCATGGAGAAATGGGAGCCGTGCTACACTGATGGGCGGGATGTAAATTGCCAACAGCCACTCTGGAGAAGTGTACGGTGAGTCCTGAAACGTCTAAAAAGCAAAGCTTAGAGAGCATAGGGCACTTCCACTCATGGGGGTATACATTGGGAAAATTAAAAATCAGCAAGACACAAGCACCCCAAAGTTTAGGGCTGCTCTCTTGACAAGGACCTCCACTTCATTCCACCTTCAATATCCCAGGAAAGAGAAAAATGGATAAAGGAGTTGTGGTCCTTATGTACAATGGAATATCACTCAGCCATGAAATCAATGTCATAAGGCTAGTAGCAGCATGATGAGTGGATTTAGGTACGACGATTCTAAGTGAAATAAGTCACACAGAAAAGGACACTTCTCATAATGTATCACTTATAGAGGGAATGTAAAAACCGTTACACTTGAACTGAATTACAAAACAGAACAGAGTCACACATGCAGAAAACACACTATGGCTGCTTAACGGGAAAGGTGAGGTGGGGTGATACATAAAACAAGGGTTTCAAATTAGCTCAGATACCGTTCCATAAAACCAATATGTAATAGACAAGACCTACTCCTTGCTCAGAGAACTGGACTCAACACGCCCTATTCACCGCACAAGAATATATCTGACTAGTAATAATCTTAAAACCTATGTATTGATATCTCTCTGTTAGTGTGTCAAGTGGGTGTAAAGCGGCATAAACACAGCAGTGAAAAGCAGCTAAACCCCATTATAAAAATAAATTACTTTGAAAAACCCATGAAACAAAGACAGTGAAAGAGAGCGAAATACTTACACAATGCGTTCAGGGGCTGTGATGCAACCTGGATTGACCATATCTAGACCCACAGCTGGATGAGACATAAGGGTGGACACTCTTGGGGCTGAGAGGTTTGGTGAGGTTGGGTGAGCAAACACAGACCCTTTAAAGTAATACTGCGTGGTACCCATCGCATGGGTCCCAAATCTCCAGGTTCAAGGGCATCTTGCTACATCGAAAACATGCATGAGAAACCCAGAAGATGGTACACCGTGTGATGGGGAAAGGTTTCTAAAACGCACCTCATTTCTCATCTCCTTGTGCTCGGGTTCGCCATTCCAGCCACTTTACTAGCAATCTCTCTACTTGGAGCATCAGCACCTTTAACCTCCTGTTCCGTACAGGTTGCAATTTGTCCTGAGGATGAACGGGAAGACTTGGAACCAATGAGAGACTAGCTCCTGGTGTAGGGACAGGCAGAGGTCACTCTATTTTCCCATCAGGAAGAAGAATTAACCACAGGCTCAGCCTGCCCCCCGGAACCAGAACAGGGCCTGAAGCCATCCTGCGCTTTTGCAGCCAGCTCCCTAAAAAGCGAGTTGTAAAATGGAGCTTCAGGGCACTGCAATTCACAAACCTGCAGAGTTATAAATGATAACTCTTGTCCACAAATATATTGAGGGAAGGCAAAGAAGAGGATTTGAAATCAAGGCAGAATTGCAGGAAACAGATTTCAGGAGGTAGATTCGAATCGCCTTTAAAGCACATGAAAAGCGGCAAAACGTTGACAATGATGCCCTTGGCCAAAAAGGGCGTATGCGTTTTTTCCTGAATATATTCAGGAAAAAACGCATACGCCCTTTTTGGCCAACCAAGCAACCTGGAAAGGCAAATCAGCGCTACAAAGAAGTCTCGCTTCCCATCGGTTAAAAGGGCCATGCTGAAAAAAGTGTCAAAACCAGAAATACAGGAAAGGCCATGGAGAAATGGGAGCCGTGCTACACTGATGGGCGGGATGTAAATTGCCAACAGCCACTCTGGAGAAGTGTACGGTGAGTCCTGAAACGTCTAAAAAGCAAAGCTTAGAGAGCATAGGGCACTTCCACTCATGGGGGTATACATTGGGAAAATTAAAAATCAGCAAGACACAAGCACCCCAAAGTTTAGGGCTGCTCTCTTGACAAGGACCTCCACTTCATTCCACCTTCAATATCCCAGGAAAGAGAAAAATGGATAAAGGAGTTGTGGTCCTTATGTACAATGGAATATCACTCAGCCATGAAATCAATGTCATAAGGCTAGTAGCAGCATGATGAGTGGATTTAGGTACGACGATTCTAAGTGAAATAAGTCACACAGAAAAGGACACTTCTCATAATGTATCACTTATAGAGGGAATGTAAAAACCGTTACACTTGAACTGAATTACAAAACAGAACAGAGTCACACATGCAGAAAACACACTATGGCTGCTTAACGGGAAAGGTGAGGTGGGGTGATACATAAAACAAGGGTTTCAAATTAGCTCAGATACCGTTCCATAAAACCAATATGTAATAGACAAGACCTACTCCTTGCTCAGAGAACTGGACTCAACACGCCCTATTCACCGCACAAGAATATATCTGACTAGTAATAATCTTAAAACCTATGTATTGATATCTCTCTGTTAGTGTGTCAAGTGGGTGTAAAGCGGCATAAACACAGCAGTGAAAAGCAGCTAAACCCCATTATAAAAATAAATTACTTTGAAAAACCCATGAAACAAAGACAGTGAAAGAGAGCGAAATACTTACACAATGCGTTCAGGGGCTGTGATGCAACCTGGATTGACCATATCTAGACCCACAGCTGGATGAGACATAAGGGTGGACACTCTTGGGGCTGAGAGGTTTGGTGAGGTTGGGTGAGCAAACACAGACCCTTTAAAGTAATACTGCGTGGTACCCATCGCATGGGTCCCAAATCTCCAGGTTCAAGGGCATCTTGCTACATCGAAAACATGCATGAGAAACCCAGAAGATGGTACACCGTGTGATGGGGAAAGGTTTCTAAAACGCACCTCATTTCTCATCTCCTTGTGCTCGGGTTCGCCATTCCAGCCACTTTACTAGCAATCTCCCTACTTGGAGCATCAGCACCTTTAACCTCCTGTTCCGTACAGGTTGCAATTTGTCCTGAGGATGAACGGGAAGACTTGGAACCAATGAGAGACTAGCTCCTGGTGTAGGGACAGGCACATGTCACTCTGTTTTCCCATCAGGAAGAAGAATTAACCACAGGCTCAGCCTGCCCCCCGGAACCAGAACAGGGCCTGAAGCCATCATGCGCTTTTGCGGCCAGCTCCCTAAAAAGCGAGTTGTAAAATGGAGCTTCAGGGCACTGCAATTCACAAACCTGCAGAGTTATAAATGATAACTCTCGTCCACAAATATATTGAGGGAAGGCAAAGAAGAGGATTTGAAATCAAGGCAGAATTGCAGGAAACAGATTTCAGGAGGTAGATTCGAATCGCCTTTAAAGCACATGAAAAGCGGCAAAACGTTGACAATGATGCCCTTGGCCAAAAAGGGCGTATGCGTTTTTTCCTGAATATATTCAGGAAAAAACGCATACGCCCTTTTTGGCCAACCAAGCAACCTGGAAAGGAAAATCAGCGCTACAAAGGAGTCTCGCTTCCCATCGGTTAAAAGGGCCATGCTGAAAAAAGTGTCAAAACCAGAAATGCAGGAAAGGCCATGGAGAAATGGGAGCCGTGCTACACTGATGGGCGGGATGTAAATTGCCAACAGCCACTCTGGAGAAGTGTACGGTGAGTCCTGAAACGTCTAAAAAGCAAAGCTTAGAGAGCATAGGGCACTTCCACTCATGGGGGTATACATTGGTAAAATCAAAAATCATCAAGACACAAGCACCCCAAAGTTTAGGGCTGCTCTGTTGACAAGGACCTCCACTTCATTCCACCTTCAATATCCCAGGAAAGAGAAAAATTGATAAAGGAGTTGTGGTCCTTATGTACAATGGAATATCACTCAGCCATGAAATTAATGTCATAAGGCTAGTAGCAGCATGATGAGTGGATTTAGGTACGACGATTCTAAGTGAAATAAGTCACACAGAAAAGGACACTTCTCATAAGGTATCACTGATAGAGGGAATGTAAAAACCGTTACACTTGAACTGAATTACAAAACAGAACGGAGTCACACATGCAGAAAACACACTATGGCTGCTTAACGGGAAAGGTGAGGTGGGGTGATACATAAAACAAGGGTTTCAAATTAGCTCAGATACCGTTCCATAAACCCAATATGTAATAGACAAGACCTACTCCTTGCTCAGAGAACTGGTCTCAACACGCCCTATTCACCGCACAAGAATATATCTGACTAGTAATAATCTTAAAGCCTAAGTATTGATATCTCTCTTTTAGTGTGTCAAGTGGGTGTAAAGCGGCATAAACACAGCAGTGAAAAGCAGCTAAACCCCATTATAAAAATAAATTACTTTGAAAAACCCATGAAACAAAGAGAGTTGAAGAGAGCGAAATTCTTACACAATGCATTCAGGGGCTGTGATGCAACCTGGACTGACCATATCTAGACCCACAGCTGGATGAGACATAAGGGTGGACACTCTTGGGGCTGAGAGGTTTGGTGAGGTTGGGTGAGCAAACGCAGACCCTTTAAAGTAATACTGCGTGGTACCCATCGCATGGGTCCCAAATCTCCAGGTTCAAGGGCATCTTGATACATCGAAATCATGCATGAGAAACACAGAAGATGGTACACCGTGTGATGGGGAAAGGTTTCTAAAACGCACCTCATTTCTCATCTCCTTGTGCTCGGGTTCGCCATTCCAGCCACTTTACTAGCAATCTCCCTACTTGGAGCATCAGCACCTTTAACCTCCTGTTCCGTACAGGTTGCAATTTGTCCTGAGGATGAACGGGAAGACTTGGAACCAATGAGAGACTAGCTCTTGGTGTAGGGACAGGCACAGGTCACTCTATTTTCCCATCAGGAAGAAGAATTAACCACAGGCTCAGCCTGCCCCCCGGAACCAGAACAGGGCCTGAAGCCATCCTGCGCTTTTGTGGCCAGCTCCCTACATAGCGAGTTGTAAAATGGAGCTTCAGGGCACTGCAATTCACAAACCTGCAGAGTTATAAATGATAACTCTCGTCCACAAATATATTGAGGGAAGGCAAAGAAGAGGATTTGAAATCAAGGCAGAATTGCAGGAAACAGATTTCAGGAGGTAGATTCGAATCGCCTTTAAAGCACATGAAAAGCGGCAAAACGTTGACAATGATGCCCTTGGCCAAAAAGGGCGTATGCGTTTTTTCCTGAATATATTCAGGAAAAAACGCATACGCCCTTTTTGGCCAACCAAGCAACCTGGAAAGGAAAATCAGCGCTAAAAAGAAGTCTCGCTTCACATCGGTTAAAAGGGCCATGCTGAAAAAAGTGTCAAAACCAGAAATGCAGGACAGGCCATGGAGAAATGAGAGCCTTGCTACACTGATGGGCGGGATGTAAATTGCCAACAGCCACTCTGGAGAAGTGTACGGTGAGTCCTGAAACGTCTAAAAAGCAAAGCTTAGAGAGCATAGGGCACTTCCACTCATGGGGGTATACATTGGGAAAATTAAAAATCAGCAAGACACAAGCACCCCAAAGTTTAGGGCTGCTCTCTTGACAAGGACCTCCACTTCATTCCACCTTCAATATCCCAGGAAAGAGAAAAATGGATAAAGGAGTTGTGGTCCTTATGTACAATGGAATATCACTCAGCCATGAAATCAATGTCATAAGGCTAGTAGCAGCATGATGAGTGGATTTAGGTACGACGATTCTAAGTGAAATAAGTCACACAGAAAAGGACACTTCTCATAATGTATCACTTATAGAGGGAATGTAAAAACCGTTACACTTGAACTGAATTACAAAACAGAACAGAGTCACACATGCAGAAAACACACTATGGCTGCTTAACGGGAAAGGTGAGGTGGGGTGATACATAAAACAAGGGTTTCAAATTAGCTCAGATACCGTTCCATAAAACCAATATGTAATAGACAAGACCTACTCCTTGCTCAGAGAACTGGACTCAACACGCCCTATTCACCGCACAAGAATATATCTGACTAGTAATAATCTTAAAACCTATGTATTGATATCTCTCTGTTAGTGTGTCAAGTGGGTGTAAAGCGGCATAAACACAGCAGTGAAAAGCAGCTAAACCCCATTATAAAAATAAATTACTTTGAAAAACCCATGAAACAAAGACAGTGAAAGAGAGCGAAATACTTACACAATGCGTTCAGGGGCTGTGATGCAACCTGGATTGACCATATCTAGACCCACAGCTGGATGAGACATAAGGGTGGACACTCTTGGGGCTGAGAGGTTTGGTGAGGTTGGGTGAGCAAACACAGACCCTTTAAAGTAATACTGCGTGGTACCCATCGCATGGGTCCCAAATCTCCAGGTTCAAGGGCATCTTGCTACATCGAAAACATGCATGAGAAACCCAGAAGATGGTACACCGTGTGATGGGGAAAGGTTTCTAAAACGCACCTCATTTCTCATCTCCTTGTGCTCGGGTTCGCCATTCCAGCCACTTTACTAGCAATCTCCCTACTTGGAGCATCAGCACCTTTAACCTCCTGTTCCGTACAGGTTGCAATTTGTCCTGAGGATGAACGGGAAGACTTGGAACCAATGAGAGACTAGCTCCTGGTGTAGGGACAGGCACAGGTCACTCTGTTTTCCCATCAGGAAGAAGAATTAACCACAGGCTCAGCCTGCCCCCCGGAACCAGAACAGGGCCTGAAGGCATCATGCGCTTTTGCGGCCAGCTCCCTAAAAAGCGAGTTGTAAAATGGAGCTTCAGGGCACTGCAATTCACAAACCTGCAGAGTTATAAATGATAACTCTCGTCCACAAATATATTGAGGGAAGGCAAAGAAGAGGATTTGAAATCAAGGCAGAATTGCAGGAAACAGATTTCAGGAGGTAGATTCGAATCGCCTTTAAAGCACATGAAAAGCGGCAAAACGTTGACAATGATGCCCTTGGCCAAAAAGGGCGTATGCGTTTTTTCCTGAATATATTCAGGAAAAAACGCATACGCCCTTTTTGGCCAACCAAGCAACCTGGAAAGGAAAATCAGCGCTACAAAGGAGTCTCGCTTCCCATCGGTTAAAAGGGCCATGCTGAAAAAAGTGTCAAAACCAGAAATGCAGGAAAGGCCATGGAGAAATGGGAGCCGTGCTACACTGATGGGCGGGATGTAAATTGCCAACAGCCACTCTGGAGAAGTGTACGGTGAGTCCTGAAACGTCTAAAAAGCAAAGCTTAGAGAGCATAGGGCACTTCCACTCATGGGGGTATACATTGGTAAAATCAAAAATCATCAAGACACAAGCACCCCAAAGTTTAGGGCTGCTCTGTTGACAAGGACCTCCACTTCATTCCACCTTCAATATCCCAGGAAGGAGAAAAATTGATAAAGGAGTTGTGGTCCTTATGTACAATGGAATATCACTCAGCCATGAAATTAATGTCATAAGGCTAGTAGCAGCATGATGAGTGGATTTAGGTACGACGATTCTAAGTGAAATAAGTCACACAGAAAAGGACACTTCTCATAAGGTATCACTGATAGAGGGAATGTAAAAACCGTTACACTTGAACTGAATTACAAAACAGAACGGAGTCACACATGCAGAAAACACACTATGGCTGCTTAACGGGAAAGGTGAGGTGGGGTGATACATAAAACAAGGGTTTCAAATTAGCTCAGATACCGTTCCATAAACCCAATATGTAATAGACAAGACCTACTCCTTGCTCAGAGAACTGGTCTCAACACGCCCTATTCACCGCACAAGAATATATCTGACTAGTAATAATCTTAAAACCTAAGTATTGATATCTCTCTTTTAGTGTGTCAAGTGGGTGTAAAGCGGCATAAACACAGCAGTGAAAAGCAGCTAAACCCCATTATAAAAATAAATTACTTTGAAAAACCCATGAAACAAAGAGAGTTGAAGAGAGCGAAATTCTTACACAATGCGTTCAGGGGCTGTGATGCAACCTGGACTGACCATATCTAGACCCACAGCTGGATGAGACATAAGGGTGGACACTCTTGGGGCTGAGAGGTTTGGTGAGGTTGGGTGAGCAAACGCAGACCCTTTAAAGTAATACTGCGTGGTACCCATCGCATGGGTCCCAAATCTCCAGGTTCAAGGGCATCTTGCTACATCGAAAACATGCATGAGAAACCCAGAAGATGGTACACCATGTGATGGGGAAAGGTTTCTAAAACGCACCTCATTTCTCATCTCCTTGTGCTCGGGTTCGCCATTCCAGCCACTTTACTAGCAATCTCTCTACTTGGAGCATCAGCACCTTTAACCTCCTGTTCCGTACAGGTTGCAATTTGTCCTGAGGATGAACGGGAAGACTTGGAACCAATGAGAGACTAGCTCCTGGTGTAGGGACAGGCAGAGGTCACTCTATTTTCCCATCAGGAAGAAGAATTAACCACAGGCTCAGCCTGCCCCCCGGAACCAGAACAGGGCCTGAAGCCATCCTGCGCTTTTGCGGCCAGCTCCCTAAAAAGCGAGTTGTAAAATGGAGCTTCAGGGCACTGCAATTCACAAACCTGCAGAGTTATAAATGATAACTCTTGTCCACAAATATATTGAGGGAAGGCAAAGAAGAGGATTTGAAATCAAGGCAGAATTGCAGGAAACAGATTTCAGGAGGTAGATTCGAATCGCCTTTAAAGCACATGAAAAGCGGCAAAACGTTGACAATGATGCCCTTGGCCAAAAAGGGCGTATGCGTTTTTTCCTGAATATATTCAGGAAAAAACGCATACGCCCTTTTTGGCCAACCAAGCAACCTGGAAAGGCAAATCAGCGCTACAAAGAAGTCTCGCTTCCCATCGGTTAAAAGGGCCATGCTGAAAAAAGTGTCAAAACCAGAAATACAGGAAAGGCCATGGAGAAATGGGAGCCGTGCTACACTGATGGGCGGGATGTAAATTGCCAACAGCCACTCTGGAGAAGTGTACGGTGAGTCCTGAAACGTCTAAAAAGCAAAGCTTAGAGAGCATAGGGCACTTCCACTCATGGGGGTATACATTGGGAAAATTAAAAATCAGCAAGACACAAGCACCCCAAAGTTTAGGGCTGCTCTCTTGACAAGGACCTCCACTTCATTCCACCTTCAATATCCCAGGAAAGAGAAAAATGGATAAAGAAGTTGTGGTCCTTATATACAATGGAATATCACTCAGCCCTGAAATCAATGTCATAAGGCTAGTAGCAGCATGATGAGTGGATTTAGGTACGACAATTCTAAGTGAAATAAGTCACACAGAAAAGGACACTTCTCATAATGTATCACTTATAGAGGGAATGTAAAAACCGTTACACTTGAACTGAATTACAAAACAGAACAGAGTCACACATGCAGAAAACACACTATGGCTGCTTAACGGGAAAGGTGAGGTGGGGTGATACATAAAACAAGGGTTTCAAATTAGCTCAGATACCGTTCCATAAAACCAATATGTAATAGACAAGACCTACTCCTTGCTCAGAGAACTGGACTCAACACGCCCTATTCACCGCACAAGAATATATCTGACTAGTAATAATCTTAAAAACTATGTATTGATATCTCTCTGTTAGTGTGTCAAGTGGGTGTAAAGCAGCATAAACACAGCAGTGAAAAGCAGCTAAACCCCATTATAAAAATAAATTACTTTGAAAAACCTATGAAACAAAGACAGTGAAAGAGAGAGAAATACTTACACAATGCGTTCAGGGGCTGTGATGCAACCTGGATTGACCATATCTAGACCCACAGCTGGATGAGACATAAGGGTGGACACTCTTGGGGCTGAGAGGTTTGGTGAGGTTGGGTGAGCAAACACAGACCCTTTAAAGTAATACTGCGTGGTACCCATCGCATGGGTCCCAAATCTCCAGGTTCAAGGGCATCTTGCTACATCGAAAACATGCATGAGAAACCCAGAAGATGGTACACCGTGTGATGGGGAAAGGTTTCTAAAACGCACCTCATTTCTCATCTCCTTGTGCTCGGGTTCGCCATTCCAGCCACTTTACTAGCAATCTCCCTACTTGGAGCATCAGCACCTTTAACCTCCTGTTCCGTACAGGTTGCAATTTGTCCTGAGGATGAACGGGAAGACTTGGAACCAATGAGAGACTAGCTCCTGGTGTAGGGACAGGCACAGGTCACTCTATTTTCCCATCAGGAAGAAGAATTAACCACAGGCTCAGCCTGCCCCCCGGAACCAGAACAGGGCCTGAAGCCATCCTGCGCTTTTGTGGCCAGCTCCCTACATAGCGAGTTGTAAAATGGAGGTTCAGGGCACTGCAATTCACAAACCTGCAGAGTTATAAATGATAACTCTCGTCCACAAATATATTGAGGGAAGGCAAAGAAGAGGATTTGAAATCAAGGCAGAATTGCAGGAAACAGATTTCAGGAGGTAGATTCGAATCGCCTTTAAAGCACATGAAAAGCAGCAAAACGTTGACAATGATGCCCTTGGCCAAAAAGGGCGTATGCGTTTTTTCCTGAATATATTCAGGAAAAAACGCATACGCCCTTTTTGGCCAACCAAGCAACCTGGAAAGGCAAATCAGCGCTACAAAGAAGACTCGCTACCCATCGGTCAAAAGGGCCATGCTGAAAAAAGTCTCAAAACCAGAAATGCAGGACAGGCCATGGAGAAATGGGAGCCTTGCTACACTGATGGGCGGGATGTAAATTGCCAACAGCCACTCTGGAGAAGTGTACGGTGTGTCCTGAAACATCTAAAAAACACAGCTTAGAGAGCATAGGGCACTTCCACTCATGGGGGTATAAATTGGGAAAATGAAAAATCAGCAAGACACAAGCACCCCAAAGTTTAGGGCTGCTCTGTTGACAAGGACCTCCACTTCATTCCACCTTCAATATCCCAGGAAAGAGAAAAATGGATAAAGAAGTTGTGGTCCTTATGTACAATGGAATATCACTCAGCCATGAAATCAATGTCATAAGGCTAGTAGCAGCATGATGAGTGGATTTAGGTACGACGATTCTAAGTGAAATAAGTCACACAGAAAAGGACACTTCTCATAAGGTATCACTTATAGAGGGAATGTCAAAACCGTTACACTTGAACTGAATTACAAAACAGAACAGAGTCACACATGCAGAAAACACACTATGGCTGCTTAACGGGAAAGGTGAGGTGGGGTGATACATAAAACAAGGGTTTCAAATTAGCTCAGATACCGCTCCATAAACCCAATATGTAATAGACAAGACCTACTCCTTGCTCAGAGAACTGGACTCAACACACCCTATTCACCGCACAAGAATATATCTGACTAGTAATAATCTTAAAGCCTATGTATTGATATCTCACTGTTAGTGTGTCAAGTGGGTGTAAAGCGGCATAAACACAGCAGTGAAAAGCAGCTAAACCCCATTATAAAAATAAATTACTTTGAAAAACCCATGAAACAAAGACAGTGAAAGAGAGAGAAATTCTTACACAATGCGTTCAGGGGCTGTGATGCAACCTGGATTGACCATATCTAGACCCACAGCTGGATGAGACATAAGGGTGGACACTCTTGGGGCTGAGAGGTTTGGTGAGGTTGGGTGAGCAAACGCAGACCCTTTAAAGTAATACTGCGTGTTACCCATCGCATGGGTCGCAAATCTCCAGGTTCAAGGGCATCTTCCTACATCGAAAACATGCATGAGAAAACAAAAAGATGGTACACCATGTGATGGGGAAAGGTTTCTAAAACGCACCTCATTTCTCTTCTCCTTGTGCCCGGGTTCACCATTCCAGTCGCTTTACTAATAATCTCCCTACTAGGAGCATCAGCACCTTTAACCTCCTGTTCCGTACAGGTTGCAATTTGTCCTGAGGATGAACGGGTAGACGGGGAACCAGTGAGAGACTAGCTCTTGGTGTTGGGACAGGCACAGGTCACTCTATTTTCCCATCAGGAAGAAGAATTAACCACAGGCTCATCCTCCCCCCCGGAACCAGAACAGGGCCTGAAGCCATCCTGCGCTTTTGCGGCCAGCTCCCAAAAAAGCGAGTTGTAAAATGGAGCTTCAGGACACTGCAATTCACAAACCTGCAGAGTTATAAATGATAACTCTCGTCCACAAATATATTGAGGGAAGGCAAAAAGAGGATTTGAAATCAAGGCAGAATTGCAGGAAACAGATTTCAGGAGATAGATTCGAATCGCCTTTAAAGCACATGAAAAGCAGCAAAACGTTGACAATGATGCCCTTGGCCAAAAAGGGCGTATGCGTTTTTTCCTGAATATATTCAGGAAAAAACGCATACGCCCTTTTTGGCCAACCAAGCAACCTGGAAAGGCAAATCAGCGCTACAAAAAAGACTCGCTACCCATCGGTCAAAAGGGCCATGCTGAAAAAAGTCTCAAAACCAGAAATGCAGGACAGGCCATGGAGAAATGGGAGCCTTGCTACACTGATGGGCGGGATGTAAATTGCCAACAGCCACTCTGGAGAAGTGTACGGTGTGTCCTGAAACATCTAAAAAACACAGCTTAGAGAGCATAGGGCACTTCCACTCATGGGGGTATAAATTGGGAAAATGAAAAATCAGCAAGACACAAGCACCCCAAAGTTTAGGGCTGCTCTGTTGACAAGGACCTCCACTTCGTTCCACCTTCAATATCCCAGGAAAGAGAAAAATGGATAAAGAAGTTGTGGTCCTTATGTACAATGGAATATCACTCAGCCATGGAATCAATGTCATAAGGCTAGTAGCAGCATGATGAGTGGATTTAGGTACGACGATTCTAAGTGAAATAAGTCACACAGAAAAGGACACTTCTCATAAGGTATCACTGATAGAGGGAATGTAAAAACCATTACACTTGAACTGAATTACAAAACAGAACTGAGTCACACATGCAGAAAACACACTATGGCTGCTTAACGGGAAAGGTGAGGTGGGGTGATACATAAAACAAGGGTTTCAAATTAGCTCAGATACCGTTCCATAAACCCAATATGTAATAGACAAGACCTACTCCTTACTCAGAGAACTGGACTCAACACGCCCTATTCACTGCACAAGAATATATCTGACTAGTAATAATCTTAAAACCTATGTATTGATATCTCTCTGTTAGTGTGTCAAGTGGGTGTAAAGCGGCATAAACACAGCAGTGAAAAGCAGCTAAACCCCATTATAAAAATAAATTACTTCGAAATACCCATGAAACAAAGACAGTGAAAGAGAGAGAAATTCTTACACAATGCGTTCAGGGGCTGTGATGCAACCTGGATTGACCATATCTAGACCCACAGCTGGATGAGACATATGGGTGGACACTCTTGGGGCTGAGAGGTTTGGTGAGGTTGGGTGAGCAAACACAGACCCTTTAAAGTAATACTGTGTGGTACCCATCGCATGGGTCCCAAATCTCCAGGTTCAAGGGCATCTTGATACATCGAAATCATGCATGAGAAACCCAGAAGATGGTACACCGTGTGATGGGGAAAGGTTTCTAAAACGCACCTCATTTCTCATCTCCTTGTGCTCGGGTTCGCCATTCCAGCCACTTTACTAGCAATCTCCCTACTTGGAGCATCAGCACCTTGAACCTCCTGTTCCGTACAGGTTGCAATTTGTCCTGAGGATGAACGGGAAGACTTGGAACCAATGAGAGACTAGCTCTTGGTGTAGGGACAGGCACAGGTCACTCTATTTTCCCATCAGGAAGAAGAATTAACCACAGCCTCAGCCTGCCCCCCGGAACCAGAACAGGGCCTGAAGCCATCCTGCGCTTTTGTGGCCAGCTCCCTACATAGCGAGTTGTAAAATGGAGGTTCAGGGCACTGCAATTCACAAACCTGCAGAGTTATAAATGATAACTCTCGTCCACAAATATATTGAGGGAAGGCAAAGAAGAGGATTTGAAATCAAGGCAGAATTGCAGGAAACAGATTTCAGGAGGTAGATTCGAATCGCCTTTAAAGCACATGAAAAGCGGCAAAACGTTGACAATGATGCCCTTGGCCAAAAAGGGCGTATGCGTTTTTTCCTGAATATATTCAGGAAAAAACGCATACGCCCTTTTTGGCCAACCAAGCAACCTGGAAAGGAAAATCAGCGCTAAAAAGAAGTCTCGCTTCACATCGGTTAAAAGGGCCATGCTGAAAAAAGTGTCAAAACCAGAAATGCAGGACAGGCAATGGAGAAATGAGAGCCTTGCTACACTGATGGGCGGGATGTAAATTGCCAACAGCCACTCTGGAGAAGAGTACGGTGTGTCCTGAAACATCTAAAAAACACAGCTTAGAGAGCATAGGGCACTTCCACTCATGGGGGTATAAATTGGGAAAATGAAAAATCATCAAGAAACAAGCACCCCAAAGTTTAGGGGTGCTCTGTTGACAAGGACCTCCACTTCATTCCACCTTCAATATCCCAGGAAAGAGAAAAATGGATAAAGGAGTTGTGGTCCTTATGTACAATGGAATATCACTCAGCCATGAAATTAATGTCATAAGGCTAATAGCAGCATGATGAGTGGATTTAGGTACGACGATTCTAAGTGAAATAAGTCACACAGAAAAGGACACTTCTCATAAGGTATCACTGATAGAGGGAATGTAAAAACCGTTACACTTGAACTGAATTACAAAACAGAACGGAGTCACACATGCAGAAAACACACTATGGCTGCTTAACGGGAAAGGTGAGGTGGGGTGATACATAAAACAAGGGTTTCAAATTAGCTCAGATACCGTTCCATAAACCCAATATGTAATAGACAAGACCTACTCCTTGCTCAGAGAACTGGTCTCAACACGCCCTATTCACCGCACAAGAATATATCTGACTAGTAATAATCTTAAAACCTATGTATTGATATCTCTCTGTTAGTGTGTCAAGTGGGTGTAAAGCGGCATAAACACAGCAGTGAAAAGCAGCTAAACCCCATTATAAAAATAAATTACTTTGAAAAACCCATGAAACAAAGAGAGTGAAAGAGAGCGAAATTCTTACACAATGCGTTCAGGGGCTGTGATGCAACCTGGACTGACCATATCTAGACCCACAGCTGGATGAGACATAAGGGTGGACACTTTTGGGGCTGAGAGGTTTGGTGAGGTTGGGTGAGCAAACGCAGACCCTTTAAAGTAATACTGCGTGGTACCCATCGCATGGGTCCCAAATCTCCAGGTTCAAGGGCATCTTGCTACATCGAAAACATGCATGAGAAACCCAGAAGATGGTACACCGTGTGATGGGGAAAGGTTTCTAAAACGCACCTCATTTCTCATCTCCTTGTGCTCGGGTTCGCCATTCCAGCCACTTTACTAGCAATCTCTCTACTTGGAGCATCAGCACCTTTAACCTCCTGTTCCGTACAGGTTGCAATTTGTCCTGAGGATGAACGGGAAGACTTGGAACCAATGAGAGACTAGCTCCTGGTGTAGGGACAGGCAGAGGTCACTCTATTTTCCCATCAGGAAGAAGAATTAACCACAGGCTCAGCCTGCCCCCCGGAACCAGAACAGGGCCTGAAGCCATCCTGCGCTTTTGCAGCCAGCTCCCTAAAAAGCGAGTTGTAAAATGGAGCTTCAGGGCACTGCAATTCACAAACCTGCAGAGTTATAAATGATAACTCTTGTCCACAAATATATTGAGGGAAGGCAAAGAAGAGGATTTGAAATCAAGGCAGAATTGCAGGAAACAGATTTCAGGAGGTAGATTCGAATCGCCTTTAAAGCACATGAAAAGCGGCAAAACGTTGACAATGATGCCCTTGGCCAAAAAGGGCGTATGCGTTTTTTCCTGAATATATTCAGGAAAAAACGCATACGCCCTTTTTGGCCAACCAAGCAACCTGGAAAGGCAAATCAGCGCTACAAAGAAGTCTCGCTTCCCATCGGTTAAAAGGGCCATGCTGAAAAAAGTGTCAAAACCAGAAATACAGGAAAGGCCATGGAGAAATGGGAGCCGTGCTACACTGATGGGCGGGATGTAAATTGCCAACAGCCACTCTGGAGAAGTGTACGGTGAGTCCTGAAACGTCTAAAAAGCAAAGCTTAGAGAGCATAGGGCACTTCCACTCATGGGGGTATACATTGGGAAAATTAAAAATCAGCAAGACACAAGCACCCCAAAGTTTAGGGCTGCTCTCTTGACAAGGACCTCCACTTCATTCCACCTTCAATATCCCAGGAAAGAGAAAAATGGATAAAGGAGTTGTGGTCCTTATGTACAATGGAATATCACTCAGCCATGAAATCAATGTCATAAGGCTAGTAGCAGCATGATGAGTGGATTTAGGTACGACGATTCTAAGTGAAATAAGTCACACAGAAAAGGACACTTCTCATAATGTATCACTTATAGAGGGAATGTAAAAACCGTTACACTTGAACTGAATTACAAAACAGAACAGAGTCACACATGCAGAAAACACACTATGGCTGCTTAACGGGAAAGGTGAGGTGGGGTGATACATAAAACAAGGGTTTCAAATTAGCTCAGATACCGTTCCATAAAACCAATATGTAATAGACAAGACCTACTCCTTGCTCAGAGAACTGGACTCAACACGCCCTATTCACCGCACAAGAATATATCTGACTAGTAATAATCTTAAAACCTATGTATTGATATCTCTCTGTTAGTGTGTCAAGTGGGTGTAAAGCGGCATAAACACAGCAGTGAAAAGCAGCTAAACCCCATTATAAAAATAAATTACTTTGAAAAACCCATGAAACAAAGAGAGTGAAAGAGAGCGAAATTCTTACACAATGCGTTCAGGGGCTGTGATGCAACCTGGACTGACCATATCTAGACCCACAGCTGGATGAGACATAAGGGTGGACACTTTTGGGGCTGAGAGGTTTGGTGAGGTTGGGTGAGCAAACGCAGACCCTTTAAAGTAATACTGCGTGGTACCCATCGCATGGGTCCCAAATCTCCAGGTTCAAGGGCATCTTGCTACATCGAAAACATGCATGAGAAACCCAGAAGATGGTACACCGTGTGATGGGGAAAGGTTTCTAAAACGCACCTCATTTCTCATCTCCTTGTGCTCGGGTTCGCCATTCCAGCCACTTTACTAGCAATCTCTCTACTTGGAGCATCAGCACCTTTAACCTCCTGTTCCGTACAGGTTGCAATTTGTCCTGAGGATGAACGGGAAGACTTGGAACCAATGAGAGACTAGCTCCTGGTGTAGGGACAGGCAGAGGTCACTCTATTTTCCCATCAGGAAGAAGAATTAACCACAGGCTCAGCCTGCCCCCCGGAACCAGAACAGGGCCTGAAGCCATCCTGCGCTTTTGCAGCCAGCTCCCTAAAAAGCGAGTTGTAAAATGGAGCTTCAGGGCACTGCAATTCACAAACCTGCAGAGTTATAAATGATAACTCTTGTCCACAAATATATTGAGGGAAGGCAAAGAAGAGGATTTGAAATCAAGGCAGAATTGCAGGAAACAGATTTCAGGAGGTAGATTCGAATCGCCTTTAAAGCACATGAAAAGCGGCAAAACGTTGACAATGATGCCCTTGGCCAAAAAGGGCGTATGCGTTTTTTCCTGAATATATTCAGGAAAAAACGCATACGCCCTTTTTGGCCAACCAAGCAACCTGGAAAGGCAAATCAGCGCTACAAAGAAGTCTCGCTTCCCATCGGTTAAAAGGGCCATGCTGAAAAAAGTGTCAAAACCAGAAATACAGGAAAGGCCATGGAGAAATGGGAGCCGTGCTACACTGATGGGCGGGATGTAAATTGCCAACAGCCACTCTGGAGAAGTGTACGGTGAGTCCTGAAACGTCTAAAAAGCAAAGCTTAGAGAGCATAGGGCACTTCCACTCATGGGGGTATACATTGGGAAAATTAAAAATCAGCAAGACACAAGCACCCCAAAGTTTAGGGCTGCTCTCTTGACAAGGACCTCCACTTCATTCCACCTTCAATATCCCAGGAAAGAGAAAAATGGATAAAGGAGTTGTGGTCCTTATGTACAATGGAATATCACTCAGCCATGAAATCAATGTCATAAGGCTAGTAGCAGCATGATGAGTGGATTTAGGTACGACGATTCTAAGTGAAATAAGTCACACAGAAAAGGACACTTCTCATAATGTATCACTTATAGAGGGAATGTAAAAACCGTTACACTTGAACTGAATTACAAAACAGAACAGAGTCACACATGCAGAAAACACACTATGGCTGCTTAACGGGAAAGGTGAGGTGGGGTGATACATAAAACAAGGGTTTCAAATTAGCTCAGATACCGTTCCATAAAACCAATATGTAATAGACAAGACCTACTCCTTGCTCAGAGAACTGGACTCAACACGCCCTATTCACCGCACAAGAATATATCTGACTAGTAATAATCTTAAAACCTATGTATTGATATCTCTCTGTTAGTGTGTCAAGTGGGTGTAAAGCGGCATAAACACAGCAGTGAAAAGCAGCTAAACCCCATTATAAAAATAAATTACTTTGAAAAACCCATGAAACAAAGACAGTGAAAGAGAGCGAAATACTTACACAATGCGTTCAGGGGCTGTGATGCAACCTGGATTGACCATATCTAGACCCACAGCTGGATGAGACATAAGGGTGGACACTCTTGGGGCTGAGAGGTTTGGTGAGGTTGGGTGAGCAAACACAGACCCTTTAAAGTAATACTGCGTGGTACCCATCGCATGGGTCCCAAATCTCCAGGTTCAAGGGCATCTTGCTACATCGAAAACATGCATGAGAAACCCAGAAGATGGTACACCGTGTGATGGGGAAAGGTTTCTAAAACGCACCTCATTTCTCATCTCCTTGTGCTCGGGTTCGCCATTCCAGCCACTTTACTAGCAATCTCCCTACTTGGAGCATCAGCACCTTTAACCTCCTGTTCCGTACAGGTTGCAATTTGTCCTGAGGATGAACGGGAAGACTTGGAACCAATGAGAGACTAGCTCCTGGTGTAGGGACAGGCACAGGTCACTCTGTTTTCCCATCAGGAAGAAGAATTAACCACAGGCTCAGCCTGCCCCCCGGAACCAGAACAGGGCCTGAAGCCATCATGCGCTTTTGCGGCCAGCTCCCTAAAAAGCGAGTTGTAAAATGGAGCTTCAGGGCACTGCAATTCACAAACCTGCAGAGTTATAAATGATAACTCTCGTCCACAAATATATTGAGGGAAGGCAAAGAAGAGGATTTGAAATCAAGGCAGAATTGCAGGAAACAGATTTCAGGAGGTAGATTCGAATCGCCTTTAAAGCACATGAAAAGCGGCAAAACGTTGACAATGATGCCCTTGGCCAAAAAGGGCGTATGCGTTTTTTCCTGAATATATTCAGGAAAAAACGCATACGCCCTTTTTGGCCAACCAAGCAACCTGGAAAGGAAAATCAGCGCTACAAAGGAGTCTCGCTTCCCATCGGTTAAAAGGGCCATGCTGAAAAAAGTGTCAAAACCAGAAATGCAGGAAAGGCCATGGAGAAATGGGAGCCGTGCTACACTGATGGGCGGGATGTAAATTGCCAACAGCCACTCTGGAGAAGTGTACGGTGAGTCCTGAAACGTCTAAAAAGCAAAGCTTAGAGAGCATAGGGCACTTCCACTCATGGGGGTATACATTGGTAAAATCAAAAATCATCAAGACACAAGCACCCCAAAGTTTAGGGCTGCTCTGTTGACAAGGACCTCCACTTCATTCCACCTTCAATATCCCAGGAAAGAGAAAAATTGATAAAGGAGTTGTGGTCCTTATGTACAATGGAATATCACTCAGCCATGAAATTAATGTCATAAGGCTAGTAGCAGCATGATGAGTGGATTTAGGTACGACGATTCTAAGTGAAATAAGTCACACAGAAAAGGACACTTCTCATAAGGTATCACTGATAGAGGGAATGTAAAAACCGTTACACTTGAACTGAATTACAAAACAGAACGGAGTCACACATGCAGAAAACACACTATGGCTGCTTAACGGGAAAGGTGAGGTGGGGTGATACATAAAACAAGGGTTTCAAATTAGCTCAGATACCGTTCCATAAACCCAATATGTAATAGACAAGACCTACTCCTTGCTCAGAGAACTGGTCTCAACACGCCCTATTCACCGCACAAGAATATATCTGACTAGTAATAATCTTAAAACCTCAGTATTGATATCTCTCTTTTAGTGTGTCAAGTGGGTGTAAAGCGGCATAAACACAGCAGTGAAAAGCAGCTAAACCCCATTATAAAAATAAATTACTTTGAAAAACCCATGAAACAAAGAGAGTTGAAGAGAGCGAAATTCTTACACAATGCGTTCAGGGGCTGTGATGCAACCTGGACTGACCATATCTAGACCCACAGCTGGATGAGACATAAGGGTGGACACTCTTGGGGCTGAGAGGTTTGGTGAGGTTGGGTGAGCAAACGCAGACCCTTTAAAGTAATACTGCGTGGTACCCATCGCATGGGTCCCAAATCTCCAGGTTCAAGGGCATCTTGATACATCGAAATCATGCATGAGAAACACAGAAGATGGTACACCGTGTGATGGGGAAAGGTTTCTAAAACGCACCTCATTTCTCATCTCCTTGTGCTCGGGTTCGCCATTCCAGCCACTTTACTAGCAATCTCCCTACTTGGAGCATCAGCACCTTTAACCTCCTGTTCCGTACAGGTTGCAATTTGTCCTGAGGATGAACGGGAAGACTTGGAACCAATGAGAGACTAGCTCTTGGTGTAGGGACAGGCACAGGTCACTCTATTTTCCCATCAGGAAGAAGAATTAACCACAGGCTCAGCCTGCCCCCCGGAACCAGAACAGGGCCTGAAGCCATCCTGCGCTTTTGTGGCCAGCTCCCTACATAGCGAGTTGTAAAATGGAGGTTCAGGGCACTGCAATTCACAAACCTGCAGAGTTATAAATGATAACTCTCGTCCACAAATATATTGAGGGAAGGCAAAGAAGAGGATTTGAAATCAAGGCAGAATTGCAGGAAACAGATTTCAGGAGGTAGATTCGGATCGCCTTTAAAGCACATGAAAAGCGCCAAAACGTTGACAATGATGCCCTTGGCCAAAAAGGGCGTATGCGTTTTTTCCTGAATATATTCAGGAAAAAACGCATACGCCCTTTTTGGCCAACCAAGCAACCTGGAAAGGAAAATCAGCGCTAAAAAGAAGTCTCGCTTCACATCGGTTAAAAGGGCCATGCTGAAAAAAGTGTCAAAACCAGAAATGCAGGACAGGCCATGGAGAAATGAGAGCCTTGCTACACTGATGGGCGGGATGTAAATTGCCAACAGCCACTCTGGAGAAGTGTACGGTGAGTCCTGAAACGTCTAAAAAGCAAAGCTTAGAGAGCATAGGGCACTTCCACTCATGGGGGTATACATTGGGAAAATTAAAAATCAGCAAGACACAAGCACCCCAAAGTTTAGGGCTGCTCTCTTGACAAGGACCTCCACTTCATTCCACCTTCAATATCCCAGGAAAGAGAAAAATGGATAAAGGAGTTGTGGTCCTTATGTACAATGGAATATCACTCAGCCATGAAATCAATGTCATAAGGCTAGTAGCAGCATGATGAGTGGATTTAGGTACGACGATTCTAAGTGAAATAAGTCACACAGAAAAGGACACTTCTCATAATGTATCACTTATAGAGGGAATGTAAAAACCGTTACACTTGAACTGAATTACAAAACAGAACAGAGTCACACATGCAGAAAACACACTATGGCTGCTTAACGGGAAAGGTGAGGTGGGGTGATACATAAAACAAGGGTTTCAAATTAGCTCAGATACCGTTCCATAAAACCAATATGTAATAGACAAGACCTACTCCTTGCTCAGAGAACTGGACTCAACACGCCCTATTCACCGCACAAGAATATATCTGACTAGTAATAATCTTAAAACCTATGTATTGATATCTCTCTGTTAGTGTGTCAAGTGGGTGTAAAGCGGCATAAACACAGCAGTGAAAAGCAGCTAAACCCCATTATAAAAATAAATTACTTTGAAAAACCCATGAAACAAAGACAGTGAAAGAGAGCGAAATACTTACACAATGCGTTCAGGGGCTGTGATGCAACCTGGATTGACCATATCTAGACCCACAGCTGGATGAGACATAAGGGTGGACACTCTTGGGGCTGAGAGGTTTGGTGAGGTTGGGTGAGCAAACACAGACCCTTTAAAGTAATACTGCGTGGTACCCATCGCATGGGTCCCAAATCTCCAGGTTCAAGGGCATCTTGCTACATCGAAAACATGCATGAGAAACCCAGAAGATGGTACACCGTGTGATGGGGAAATGTTTCTAAAACGCACCTCATTTCTCATCTCCTTGTGCTCGGGTTCGCCATTCCAGCCACTTTACTAGCAATCTCCCTACTTGGAGCATCAGCACCTTTAACCTCCTTTTCCGTACAGGTTGCAATTTGTCCTGAGGATGAACGGGAAGACTTGGAACCAATGAGAGACTAGCTCCTGGTGTAGGGACAGGCACAGGTCACTCTGTTTTCCCATCAGGAAGAAGAATTAACCACAGGCTCAGCCTGCCCCCCGGAACCAGAACAGGGCCTGAAGGCATCATGCGCTTTTGCGGCCAGCTCCCTAAAAAGCGAGTTGTAAAATGGAGCTTCAGGGCACTGCAATTCACAAACCTGCAGAGTTATAAATGATAACTCTCGTCCACAAATATACTGAGGGAAGGCAAAGAAGAGGATTTGAAATCAAGGCAGAATTGCAGGAAACAGATTTCAGGAGGTAGATTCGAATCGCCTTTAAAGCACATGAAAAGCGGCAAAACGTTGACAATGATGCCCTTGGCCAAAAAGGGCGTATGCGTTTTTTCCTGAATATATTCAGGAAAAAACGCATACGCCCTTTTTGGCCAACCAAGCAACCTGGAAAGGAAAATCAGCGCTACAAAGGAGTCTCGCTTCCCATCGGTTAAAAGGGCCATGCTGAAAAAAGTGTCAAAACCAGAAATGCAGGAAAGGCCATGGAGAAATGGGAGCCGTGCTACACTGATGGGCGGGATGTAAATTGCCAACAGCCACTCTGGAGAAGTGTACGGTGAGTCCTGAAACGTCTAAAAAGCAAAGCTTAGAGAGCATAGGGCACTTCCACTCATGGGGGTATACATTGGTAAAATCAAAAATCATCAAGACACAAGCACCCCAAAGTTTAGGGCTGCTCTGTTGACAAGGACCTCCACTTCATTCCACCTTCAATATCCCAGGAAAGAGAAAAATTGATAAAGGAGTTGTGGTCCTTATGTACAATGGAATATCACTCAGCCATGAAATTAATGTCATAAGGCTAGTAGCAGCATGATGAGTGGATTTAGGTACGACGATTCTAAGTGAAATAAGTCACACAGAAAAGGACACTTCTCATAAGGTATCACTGATAGAGGGAATGTAAAAACCGTTACACTTGAACTGAATTACAAAACAGAACGGAGTCACACATGCAGAAAACACACTATGGCTGCTTAACGGGAAAGGTGAGGTGGGGTGATACATAAAACAAGGGTTTCAAATTAGCTCAGATACCGTTCCATAAACCCAATATGTAATAGACAAGACCTACTCCTTGCTCAGAGAACTGGTCTCAACACGCCCTATTCACCGCACAAGAATATATCTGACTAGTAATAATCTTAAAACCTCAGTATTGATATCTCTCTTTTAGTGTGTCAAGTGGGTGTAAAGCGGCATAAACACAGCAGTGAAAAGCAGCTAAACCCCATTATAAAAATAAATTACTTTGAAAAACCCATGAAACAAAGAGAGTTGAAGAGAGCGAAATTCTTACACAATGCGTTCAGGGGCTGTGATGCAACCTGGACTGACCATATCTAGACCCACAGCTGGATGAGACATAAGGGTGGACACTCTTGGGGCTGAGAGGTTTGGTGAGGTTGGGTGAGCAAACGCAGACCCTTTAAAGTAATACTGCGTGGTACCCATCGCATGGGTCCCAAATCTCCAGGTTCAAGGGCATCTTGCTACATCGAAAACATGCATGAGAAACCCAGAAGATGGTACACCATGTGATGGGGAAAGGTTTCTAAAACGCACCTCATTTCTCATCTCCTTGTGCTCGGGTTCGCCATTCCAGCCACTTTACTAGCAATCTCTCTACTTGGAGCATCAGCACCTTTAACCTCCTGTTCCGTACAGGTTGCAATTTGTCCTGAGGATGAACGGGAAGACTTGGAACCAATGAGAGACTAGCTCCTGGTGTAGGGACAGGCAGAGGTCACTCTATTTTCCCATCAGGAAGAAGAATTAACCACAGGCTCAGCCTGCCCCCCGGAACCAGAACAGGGCCTGAAGCCATCCTGCGCTTTTGCGGCCAGCTCCCTAAAAAGCGAGTTGTAAAATGGAGCTTCAGGGCACTGCAATTCACAAACCTGCAGAGTTATAAATGATAACTCTTGTCCACAAATATATTGAGGGAAGGCAAAGAAGAGGATTTGAAATCAAGGCAGAATTGCAGGAAACAGATTTCAGGAGGTAGATTCGAATCGCCTTTAAAGCACATGAAAAGCGGCAAAACGTTGACAATGATGCCCTTGGCCAAAAAGGGCGTATGCGTTTTTTCCTGAATATATTCAGGAAAAAACGCATACGCCCTTTTTGGCCAACCAAGCAACCTGGAAAGGCAAATCAACGCTACAAAGAAGTCTCGCTTCCCATCGGTTAAAAGGGCCATGCTGAAAAAAGTGTCAAAACCAGAAATACAGGAAAGGCCATGGAGAAATGGGAGCCGTGCTACACTGATGGGCGGGATGTAAATTGCCAACAGCCACTCTGGAGAAGTGTACGGTGAGTCCTGAAACGTCTAAAAAGCAAAGCTTAGAGAGCATAGGGCACTTCCACTCATGGGGGTATACATTGGGAAAATTAAAAATCAGCAAGACACAAGCACCCCAAAGTTTAGGGCTGCTCTCTTGACAAGGACCTCCACTTCATTCCACCTTCAATATCCCAGGAAAGAGAAAAATGGATAAAGAAGTTGTGGTCCTTATATACAATGGAATATCACTCAGCCCTGAAATCAATGTCATAAGGCTAGTAGCAGCATGATGAGTGGATTTAGGTACGACAATTCTAAGTGAAATAAGTCACACAGAAAAGGACACTTCTCATAATGTATCACTTATAGAGGGAATGTAAAAACCGTTACACTTGAACTGAATTACAAAACAGAACAGAGTCACACATGCAGAAAACACACTATGGCTGCTTAACGGGAAAGGTGAGGTGGGGTGATACATAAAACAAGGGTTTCAAATTAGCTCAGATACCGTTCCATAAAACCAATATGTAATAGACAAGACCTACTCCTTGCTCAGAGAACTGGACTCAACACGCCCTATTCACCGCACAAGAATATATCTGACTAGTAATAATCTTAAAACCTATGTATTGATATCTCTCTGTTAGTGTGTCAAGTGGGTGTAAAGCGGCATAAACACAGCAGTGAAAAGCAGCTAAACCCCATTATAAAAATAAATTACTTTGAAAAACCCATGAAACAAAGACAGTGAAAGAGAGCGAAATACTTACACAATGCGTTCAGGGGCTGTGATGCAACCTGGATTGACCATATCTAGACCCACAGCTGGATGAGACATAAGGGTGGACACTCTTGGGGCTGAGAGGTTTGGTGAGGTTGGGTGAGCAAACACAGACCCTTTAAAGTAATACTGCGTGGTACCCATCGCATGGGTCCCAAATCTCCAGGTTCAAGGGCATCTTGCTACATCGAAAACATGCATGAGAAACCCAGAAGATGGTACACCGTGTGATGGGGAAAGGTTTCTAAAACGCACCTCATTTCTCATCTCCTTGTGCTCGGGTTCGCCATTCCAGCCACTTTACTAGCAATCTCCCTACTTGGAGCATCAGCACCTTTAACCTCCTGTTCCGTACAGGTTGGAATTTGTCCTGAGGATGAACGGGAAGACTTGGAACCAATGAGAGACTAGCTCCTGGTGTAGGGACAGGCACAGGTCACTCTGTTTTCCCATCAGGAAGAAGAATTAACCACAGGCTCAGCCTGCCCCCCGGAACCAGAACAGGGCCTGAAGCCATCATGCGCTTTTGCGGCCAGCTCCCTAAAAAGCGAGTTGTAAAATGGAGCTTCAGGGCACTGCAATTCACAAACCTGCAGAGTTATAAATGATAACTCTCGTCCACAAATATATTGAGGGAAGGCAAAGAAGAGGATTTGAAATCAAGGCAGAATTGCAGGAAACAGATTTCAGGAGGTAGATTCGAATCGCCTTTAAAGCACATGAAAAGCGGCAAAACGTTGACAATGATGCCCTTGGCCAAAAAGGGCGTATGCGTTTTTTCCTGAATATATTCAGGAAAAAACGCATACGCCCTTTTTGGCCAACCAAGCAACCTGGAAAGGAAAATCAGCGCTACAAAGAAGTCTCGCTTCCCATCGGTTAAAAGGGCCATGCTGAAAAAAGTGTCAAAACCAGAAATGCAGGACAGGCCATGGAGAAATGGGAGCCTTGCTACACTGATGGGCGGGATGTAAATTGCCAACAGCCACTCTGGAGAAGAGTACGGTGTGTCCTGAAACATCTAAAAAACACAGCTTAGAGAGCATAGGGCACTTCCACTCATGGGGGTATACATTGGGAAAATTAAAAATCAGCAAGACACAAGCACCCCAAAGTTTAGGGCTGCTCTCTTGACAAGGACCTCCACTTCATTCCACCTTCAATATCCCAGGAAAGAGAAAAATGGATAAAGAAGTTGTGGTCCTTATATACAATGGAATATCACTCAGCCATGAAATCAATGTCATAAGGCTAGTAGCAGCATGATGAGTGGATTTAGGTACGACAATTCTAAGTGAAATAAGTCACACAGAAAAGGACACTTCTCATAATGTATCACTTATAGAGGGAATGTAAAAACCGTTACACTTGAACTGAATTACAAAACAGAACAGAGTCACACATGCAGAAAACACACTATGGCTGCTTAACGGGAAAGGTGAGGTGGGGTGATACATAAAACAAGGGTTTCAAATTAGCTCAGATACCGTTCCATAAAACCAATATGTAATAGACAAGACCTACTCCTTGCTCAGAGAACTGGACTCAACACGCCCTATTCACCGCACAAGAATATATCTGACTAGTAATAATCTTAAAACCTATGTATTGATATCTCTCTGTTAGTGTGTCAAGTGGGTGTAAAGCGGCATAAACACAGCAGTGAAAAGCAGCTAAACCCCATTATAAAAATAAATTACTTTGAAAAACCCATGAAACAAAGACAGTGAAAGAGAGCGAAATACTTACACAATGCGTTCAGGGGCTGTGATGCAACCTGGATTGACCATATCTAGACCCACAGCTGGATGAGACATAAGGGTGGACACTCTTGGGGCTGAGAGGTTTGGTGAGGTTGGGTGAGCAAACGCAGACCCTTTAAAGTAATACTGCGTGGTACCCATCGCATGGATCCCAAATCTCCAGGTTTAAGGGCATCTTCCTACATCGAAAACATGCATGAGAAAACAAAACGATGGTACACCATGTGATGGGGAAAGGTTTCTAAAACGCACCTCATTTCTCTTCTCCTTGTGCCCGGGTTCGCCATTCCAGCCGCTTTACTAACAATCTCCCTACTTGGAGCATCAGCACCTTTAACCTCCTGTTCCGTACAGGTTGCAATTTGTCCTGAGGATGAACGGGTAGACGGGGAACCAGTGAGAGACTAGCTCTTGGTGTTGGGACAGGCACAGGTCACTCTATTTTCCCATCAGGAAGAAGAATTAACCACAGGCTCATCCTCCCCCCCGGAACCAGAACAGGGCCTGAAGCCATCCTGCGCTTTTGCGGCCAGCTCCCAAAAAAGCGAGTTGTAAAATGGAGCTTCAGGGCACTGCAATTCACAAACCTGCAGAGTTATAAATGATAACTCTCGTCCACAAATATATTGAGGGAAGGCAAAGAAGAGGATTTGAAATCAAGGCAGAATTGCAGGAAACAGATTTCAGGAGGTAGATTCGAATCGCCTTTAAAGCACATGAAAAGCAGCAAAACGTTGACAATGATGCCCTTGGCCAAAAAGGGCGTATGCGTTTTTTCCTGAATATATTCAGGAAAAAACGCATACGCCCTTTTTGGCCAACCAAGCAACCTGGAAAGGCAAATCAGCGCTACAAAGAAGACTCGCTACCCATCGGTCAAAAGGGCCATGCTGAAAAAAGTCTCAAAACCAGAAATGCAGGACAGACCATGGAGAAATGGGAGCCTTGCTACACTGATGGGCGGGATGTAAATTGCCAACAGCCACTCTGGAGAAGTGTACGGTGTGTCCTGAAACATCTAAAAAACACAGCTTAGAGAGCATAGGGCACTTCCACTCATGGGGGTATAAATTGGGAAAATGAAAAATCAGCAAGACACAAGCACCCCAAAGTTTAGGGCTGCTCTGTTGACAAGGACCTCCACTTCATTCCACCTTCAATATCCCAGGAAAGAGAAAAATGGATAAAGAAGTTGTGGTCCTTATGTACAATGGAATATCACTCAGCCATGAAATCAATGTCATAAGGCTAGTAGCAGCATGATGAGTGGATTTAGGTACGACGATTCTAAGTGAAATAAGTCACACAGAAAAGGACACTTCTCATAAGGTATCACTTATAGAGGGAATGTCAAAACCGTTACACTTGAACTGAATTACAAAACAGAACAGAGTCACACATGCAGAAAACACACTATGGCTGCTTAACGGGAAAGGTGAGGTGGGGTGATACATAAAACAAGGGTTTCAAATTAGCTCAGATACCGCTCCATAAACCCCATATGTAATAGACAAGACCTACTCCTTGCTCAGAGAACTGGACTCAACACACCCTATTCACCGCACAAGAATATATCTGACTAGTAATAATCTTAAAGCCTATGTATTGATATCTCACTGTTAGTGTGTCAAGTGGGTGTAAAGCGGCATAAACACAGCAGTGAAAAGCAGCTAAACCCCATTATAAAAATAAATTACTTTGAAAAACCCATGAAACAAAGACAGTGAAAGAGAGAGAAATTCTTACACAATGCGTTCAGGGGCTGTGATGCAACCTGTATTGACCATATCTAGACCCACAGCTGGATGAGACATAAGGGTGGACACTCTTGGGGCTGAGAGGTTTGGTGAGGTTGGGTGAGCAAACGCAGACCCTTTAAAGTAATACTGCGTGTTACCCATCGCATGGGTCGCAAATCTCCAGGTTCAAGGGCATCTTCCTACATCGAAAACATGCATGAGAAAACAAAAAGATGGTACACCATGTGATGGGGAAAGGTTTCTAAAACGCACCTCATTTCTCATCTCCTTGTGCTCGGGTTCGCCATTCCAGCCACTTTACTAGCAATCTCTCTACTTGGAGCATCAGCACCTTTAACCTCCTGTTCCGTACAGGTTGCAATTTGTCCTGAGGATGAACTGGAAGACTTGGAACCAATGAGAGACTAGCTCCTGGTGTAGGGACAGGCAGAGGTCACTCTATTTTCCCATCAGGAAGAAGAATTAACCACAGGCTCAGCCTGCCCCCCGGAACCAGAACAGGGCCTGAAGCCATCCTGCGCTTTTGCGGCCAGCTCCCTAAAAAGCGAGTTGTAAAATGGAGCTTCAGGGCACTGCAATTCACAAACCTGCAGAGTTATAAATGATAACTCTTGTCCACAAATATATTGAGGGAAGGCAAAGAAGAGGATTTGAAATCAAGGCAGAATTGCAGGAAACAGATTTCAGGAGGTAGATTCGAATCGCCTTTAAAGCACATGAAAAGCGGCAAAACGTTGACAATGATGCCCTTGGCCAAAAAGGGCGTATGCGTTTTTTCCTGAATATATTCAGGAAAAAACGCATACGCCCTTTTTGGCCAACCAAGCAACCTGGAAAGGCAAATCAACGCTACAAAGAAGTCTCGCTTCCCATCGGTTAAAAGGGCCATGCTGAAAAAAGTGTCAAAACCAGAAATACAGGAAAGGCCATGGAGAAATTGGAGCCGTGCTACACTGATGGGCGGGATGTAAATTGCCAACAGCCACTCTGGAGAAGTGTACGGTGAGTCCTGAAACGTCTAAAAAGCAAAGCTTAGAGAGCATAGGGCACTTCCACTCATGGGGGTATACATTGGGAAAATTAAAAATCAGCAAGACACAAGCACCCCAAAGTTTAGGGCTGCTCTCTTGACAAGGACCTCCACTTCATTCCACCTTCAATATCCCAGGAAAGAGAAAAATGGATAAAGAAGTTGTGGTCCTTATATACAATGGAATATCACTCAGCCCTGAAATCAATGTCATAAGGCTAGTAGCAGCATGATGAGTGGATTTAGGTACGACAATTCTAAGTGAAATAAGTCACACAGAAAAGGACACTTCTCATAATGTATCACTTATAGAGGGAATGTAAAAACCGTTACACTTGAACTGAATTACAAAACAGAACAGAGTCACACATGCAGAAAACACACTATGGCTGCTTAACGGGAAAGGTGAGGTGGGGTGATACATAAAACAAGGGTTTCAAATTAGCTCAGATACCGTTCCATAAAACCAATATGTAATAGACAAGACCTACTCCTTGCTCAGAGAACTGGACTCAACACGCCCTATTCACCGCACAAGAATATATCTGACTAGTAATAATCTTAAAACCTATGTATTGATATCTCTCTGTTAGTGTGTCAAGTGGGTGTAAAGCGGCATAAACACAGCAGTGAAAAGCAGCTAAACCCCATTATAAAAATAAATTACTTTGAAAAACCCATGAAACAAAGACAGTGAAAGAGAGCGAAATACTTACACAATGCGTTCAGGGGCTGTGATGCAACCTGGATTGACCATATCTAGACCCACAGCTGGATGAGACATAAGGGTGGACACTCTTGGGGCTGAGAGGTTTGGTGAGGTTGGGTGAGCAAACACAGACCCTTTAAAGTAATACTGCGTGGTACCCATCGCATGGGTCCCAAATCTCCAGGTTCAAGGGCATCTTGCTACATCGAAAACATGCATGAGAAACCCAGAAGATGGTACACCGTGTGATGGGGAAAGGTTTCTAAAACGCACCTCATTTCTCATCTCCTTGTGCTCGGGTTCGCCATTCCAGCCACTTTACTAGCAATCTCCCTACTTGGAGCATCAGCACCTTTAACCTCCTGTTCCGTACAGGTTGGAATTTGTCCTGAGGATGAACGGGAAGACTTGGAACCAATGAGAGACTAGCTCCTGGTGTAGGGACAGGCACAGGTCACTCTGTTTTCCCATCAGGAAGAAGAATTAACCACAGGCTCAGCCTGCCCCCCGGAACCAGAACAGGGCCTGAAGGCATCATGCGCTTTTGCGGCCAGCTCCCTAAAAAGCGAGTTGTAAAATGGAGCTTCAGGGCACTGCAATTCACAAACCTGCAGAGTTATAAATGATAACTCTCGTCCACAAATATATTGAGGGAAGGCAAAGAAGAGGATTTGAAATCAAGGCAGAATTGCAGGAAACAGATTTCAGGAGGTAGATTCGAATCGCCTTTAAAGCACATGAAAAGCGGCAAAACGTTGACAATGATGCCCTTGGCCAAAAAGGGCGTATGCGTTTTTTCCTGAATATATTCAGGAAAAAACGCATACGCCCTTTTTGGCCAACCAAGCAACCTGGAAAGGAAAATCAGCGCTACAAAGAAGTCTCGCTTCCCATCGGTTAAAAGGGCCATGCTGAAAAAAGTGTCAAAACCAGAAATGCAGGACAGGCCATGGAGAAATGGGAGCCTTGCTACACTGATGGGCGGGATGTAAATTGCCAACAGCCACTCTGGAGAAGAGTACGGTGTGTCCTGAAACATCTAAAAAACACAGCTTAGAGAGCATAGGGCACTTCCACTCATGGGGGTATACATTGGGAAAATTAAAAATCAGCAAGACACAAGCACCCCAAAGTTTAGGGCTGCTCTCTTGACAAGGACCTCCACTTCATTCCACCTTCAATATCCCAGGAAAGAGAAAAATGGATAAAGAAGTTGTGGTCCTTATATACAATGGAATATCACTCAGCCATGAAATCAATGTCATAAGGCTAGTAGCAGCATGATGAGTGGATTTAGGTACGACAATTCTAAGTGAAATAAGTCACACAGAAAAGGACACTTCTCATAATGTATCACTTATAGAGGGAATGTAAAAACAGTTACACTTGAACTGAATTACAAAACAGAACAGAGTCACACATGCAGAAAACACACTATGGCTGCTTAACGGGAAAGGTGAGGTGGGGTGATACATAAAACAAGGGTTTCAAATTAGCTCAGATACCGTTCCATAAAACCAATATGTAATAGACAAGACCTACTCCTTGCTCAGAGAACTGGACTCAACACGCCCTATTCACCGCACAAGAATATATCTGACTAGTAATAATCTTAAAACCTATGTATTGATATCTCTCTGTTAGTGTGTCAAGTGGGTGTAAAGCGGCATAAACACAGCAGTGAAAAGCAGCTAAACCCCATTATAAAAATAAATTACTTTGAAAAACCCATGAAACAAAGACAGTGAAAGAGAGCGAAATACTTACACAATGCGTTCAGGGGCTGTGATGCAACCTGGATTGACCATATCTAGACCCACAGCTGGATGAGACATAAGGGTGGACACTCTTGGGGCTGAGAGGTTTGGTGAGGTTGGGTGAGCAAACACAGACCCTTTAAAGTAATACTGCGTGGTACCCATCGCATGGGTCCCAAATCTCCAGGTTCAAGGGCATCTTGCTACATCGAAAACATGCATGAGAAACCCAGAAGATGGTACACCGTGTGATGGGGAAAGGTTTCTAAAACGCACCTCATTTCTCATCTCCTTGTGCTCGGGTTCGCCATTCCAGCCACTTTACTAGCAATCTCCCTACTTGGAGCATCAGCACCTTTAACCTCCTGTTCCGTACAGGTTGCAATTTGTCCTGAGGATGAACGGGAAGACTTGGAACCAATGAGAGACTAGCTCCTGGTGTAGGGACAGGCACAGGTCACTCTATTTTCCCATCAGGAAGAAGAATTAACCACAGGCTCAGCCTGCCCCCCGGAACCAGAACAGGGCCTGAAGCCATCCTGCGCTTTTGTGGCCAGCTCCCTACATAGCGAGTTGTAAAATGGAGGTTCAGGGCACTGCAATTCACAAACCTGCAGAGTTATAAATGATAACTCTCGTCCACAAATATATTGAGGGAAGGCAAAGAAGAGGATTTGAAATCAAGGCAGAATTGCAGGAAACAGATTTCAGGAGGTAGATTCGAATCGCCTTTAAAGCACATGAAAAGCAGCAAAACGTTGACAATGATGCCCTTGGCCAAAAAGGGCGTATGCGTTTTTTCCTGAATATATTCAGGAAAAAACGCATACGCCCTTTTTGGCCAACCAAGCAACCTGGAAAGGCAAATCAGCGCTACAAAGAAGACTCGCTACCCATCGGTCAAAAGGGCCATGCTGAAAAAAGTCTCAAAACCAGAAATGCAGGACAGGCCATGGAGAAATGGGAGCCTTGCTACACTGATGGGCGGGATGTAAATTGCCAACAGCCACTCTGGAGAAGTGTACGGTGTGTCCTGAAACATCTAAAAAACACAGCTTAGAGAGCATAGGGCACTTCCACTCATGGGGGTATAAATTGGGAAAATGAAAAATCAGCAAGACACAAGCACCCCAAAGTTTAGGGCTGCTCTGTTGACAAGGACCTCCACTTCATTCCACCTTCAATATCCCAGGAAAGAGAAAAATGGATAAAGAAGTTGTGGTCCTTATGTACAATGGAATATCACTCAGCCATGAAATCAATGTCATAAGGCTAGTAGCAGCATGATGAGTGGATTTAGGTACGACGATTCTAAGTGAAATAAGTCACACAGAAAAGGACACTTCTCATAAGGTATCACTTATAGAGGGAATGTCAAAACCGTTACACTTGAACTGAATTACAAAACAGAACAGAGTCACACATGCAGAAAACACACTATGGCTGCTTAACGGGAAAGGTGAGGTGGGGTGATACATAAAACAAGGGTTTCAAATTAGCTCAGATACCGCTCCATAAACCCAATATGTAATAGACAAGACCTACTCCTTGCTCAGAGAACTGGACTCAACACACCCTATTGACCGCACAAGAATATATCTGACTAGTAATAATCTTAAAGCCTATGTATTGATATCTCACTGTTAGTGTGTCAAGTGGGTGTAAAGCGGCATAAACACAGCAGTGAAAAGCAGCTAAACCCCATTATAAAAATAAATTACTTTGAAAAACCCATGAAACAAAGACAGTGAAAGAGAGAGAAATTCTTACACAATGCGTTCAGGGGCTGTGATGCAACCTGGATTGACCATATCTAGACCCACAGCTGGATGAGACATAAGGGTGGACACTCTTGGGGCTGAGAGGTTTGGTGAGGTTGGGTGAGCAAACGCAGACCCTTTAAAGTAATACTGCGTGTTACCCATCGCATGGGTCGCAAATCTCCAGGTTCAAGGGCATCTTCCTACATCGAAAACATGCATGAGAAAACAAAAAGATGGTACACCATGTGATGGGGAAAGGTTTCTAAAACGCACCTCATTTCTCTTCTCCTTGTGCCCGGGTTCGCCATTCCAGTCGCTTTACTAATAATCTCCCTACTAGGAGCATCAGCACCTTTAACCTCCTGTTCCGTACAGGTTGCAATTTGTCCTGAGGATGAACGGGTAGACGGGGAACCAGTGAGAGACTAGCTCTTGGTGTTGGGACAGGCACAGGTCACTCTATTTTCCCATCAGGAAGAAGAATTAACCACAGGCTCATCCTCCCCCCCGGAACCAGAACAGGGCCTGAAGCCATCCTGCGCTTTTGCGGCCAGCTCCCAAAAAAGCGAGTTGTAAAATGGAGCTTCAGGACACTGCAATTCACAAACCTGCAGAGTTATAAATGATAACTCTCGTCCACAAATATATTGAGGGAAGGCAAAAAGAGGATTTGAAATCAAGGCAGAATTGCAGGAAACAGATTTCAGGAGATAGATTCGAATCGCCTTTAAAGCACATGAAAAGCAGCAAAACGTTGACAATGATGCCCTTGGCCAAAAAGGGCGTATGCGTTTTTTCCTGAATATATTCAGGAAAAAACGCATACGCCCTTTTTGGCCAACCAAGCAACCTGGAAAGGCAAATCAGCGCTACAAAGAAGACTCGCTACCCATCGGTCAAAAGGGCCATGCTGAAAAAAGTCTCAAAACCAGAAATGCAGGACAGGCCATGGAGAAATGGGAGCCTTGCTACACTGATGGGCGGGATGTAAATTGCCAACAGCCACTCTGGAGAAGTGTACGGTGTGTCCTGAAACATCTAAAAAACACAGCTTAGAGAGCATAGGGCACTTCCACTCATGGGGGTATAAATTGGGAAAATGAAAAATCAGCAAGACACAAGCACCCCAAAGTTTAGGGCTGCTCTGTTGACAAGGACCTCCACTTCATTCCACCTTCAATATCCCAGGAAAGAGAAAAATGGATAAAGAAGTTGTGGTCCTTATGTACAATGGAATATCACTCAGCCATGGAATCAATGTCATAAGGCTAGTAGCAGCATGATGAGTGGATTTAGGTACGACGATTCTAAGTGAAATAAGTCAAACAGAAAAGGACACTTCTCATAAGGTATCACTTATAGAGGGAATGTAAAAACCGTTACACTTGAACTGAATTACAAAACAGAACAGAGTCACACATGCAGAAAACACACTATGGCTGCTTAACGGGAAAGGTGAGGTGGGGTGATACATAAAACAAGGGTTTCAAATTAGCTCAGATACCGTTCCATAAACCCAATATGTAATAGACAAGACCTACTCCTTGCTCAGAGAACTGGACTCAACACACCCTATTCACCGCACAAGAATATATCTGACTAGTAATAATCTTAAAACCTATGTATTGATATCTCTCTGTTAGTGTGTCAAGTGGGTGTAAAGCGGCATAAACACAGCAGTGAAAAGCAGCTAAACCCCATTATAAAAATAAATTACTTTGAAAAACCCATGAAACAAAGACAGTGAAAGAGAGCGAAATTCTTACACAATGCGTTCAGGGGCTGTGATGCAACCTGGATTGACCATATCTAGACCCACAGCTGGATGAGACATAAGGGTGGACACTCTTGGGGCTGAGAGGTTTGGTGAGGTTGGGTGAGCAAACGCAGACCCTTTAAAGTAATACTGCGTGGTACCCATCGCATGGATCCCAACTCTCCAGGTTTAAGGGCATCTTCCTACATCGAAAACATGCATGAGAAAACAAAACGATGGTACACCATGTGATGGGGAAAGGTTTCTAAAACGCACCTCATTTCTCTTCTCCTTGTGCCCGGGTTCGCCATTCCAGCCGCTTTACTAACAATCTCCCTACTTGGAGCATCAGCACCTTTAACCTCCTGTTCCGTACAGGTTGCAATTTGTCCTGAGGATGAACGGGTAGACGGGGAACCAGTGAGAGACTAGCTCTTGGTGTTGGGACAGGCACAGGTCACTCTATTTTCCCATCAGGAAGAAGAATTAACCACAGGCTCATCCTCCCCCCCGGAACCAGAACAGGGCCTGAAGCCATCCTGCGCTTTTGCGGCCAGCTCCCAAAAAAGCGAGTTGTAAAATGGAGCTTCAGGGCACTGCAATTCACAAACCTGCAGAGTTATAAATGATAACTCTCGTCCACAAATATATTGAGGGAAGGCAAAGAAGAGGATTTGAAATCAAGGCAGAATTGCAGGAAACAGATTTCAGGAGGTAGATTCGAATCGCCTTTAAAGCACATGAAAAGCAGCAAAACGTTGACAATGATGCCCTTGGCCAAAAAGGGCGTATGCGTTTTTTCCTGAATATATTCAGGAAAAAACGCATACGCCCTTTTTGGCCAACCAAGCAACCTGGAAAGGCAAATCAGCGCTACAAAGAAGACTCGCTACCCATCGGTCAAAAGGGCCATGCTGAAAAAAGTCTCAAAACCAGAAATGCAGGACAGGCCATGGAGAAATGGGAGCCTTGCTACACTGATGGGCGGGATGTAAATTGCCAACAGCCACTCTGGAGAAGTGTACAGTGTGTCCTGAAACATCTAAAAAACACAGCTTAGAGAGCATAGGGCACTTCCACTCATGGGGGTATAAATTGGGAAAATGAAAAATCAGCAAGACACAAGCACCCCAAAGTTTAGGGCTGCTCTCTTGACAAGGACCTCCACTTCATTCCACCTTCAATATCCCAGGAAAGAGAAAAATGGATAAAGAAGTTGTGGTCCTTATGTACAATGGAATATCACTCAGCCATGAAATCAATGTCATAAGGCTAGTAGCAGCATGATGAGTGGATTTAGGTACGACGATTCTAAGTGAAATAAGTCACACAGAAAAGGACACTTCTCATAAGGTATCACTTATAGAGGGAATGTCAAAACCGTTACACTTGAACTGAATTACAAAACAGAACAGAGTCACACATGCAGAAAACACACTATGGCTGCTTAACGGGAAAGGTGAGGTGGGGTGATACATAAAACAAGGGTTTCAAATTAGCTCAGATACCGCTCCATAAACCCAATATGTAATAGACAAGACCTACTCCTTGCTCAGAGAACTGGACTCAACACACCCTATTCACCGCACAAGAATATATCTGACTAGTAATAATCTTAAAGCCTATGTATTGATATCTCACTGTTAGTGTGTCAAGTGGGTGTAAAGCGGCATAAACACAGCAGTGAAAAGCAGCTAAACCCCATTATAAAAATAAATTACTTTGAAAAACCCATGAAACAAAGACAGTGAAAGAGAGAGAAATTCTTACACAATGCGTTCAGGGGCTGTGATGCAACCTGTATTGACCATATCTAGACCCACAGCTGGATGAGACATAAGGGTGGACACTCTTGGGGCTGAGAGGTTTGGTGAGGTTGGGTGAGCAAACGCAGACCCTTTAAAGTAATACTGCGTGTTACCCATCGCATGGGTCGCAAATCTCCAGGTTCAAGGGCATCTTCCTACATCGAAAACATGCATGAGAAAACAAAAAGATGGTACACCATGTGATGGGGAAAGGTTTCTAAAACGCACCTCATTTCTCTTCTCCTTGTGCCCGGGTTCGCCATTCCAGTCGCTTTACTAACAATCTCCCTACTAGGAGCATCAGCACCTTTAACCTCCTGTTCCGTACAGGTTGCAATTTGTCCTGAGGATGAACGGGTAGACGGGGAACCAGTGAGAGACTAGCTCTTGGTGTTGGGACAGGCACAGGTCACTCTATTTTCCCATCAGGAAGAAGAATTAACCACAGGCTCATCCTCCCCCCCGGAACCAGAACAGGGCCTGAAGCCATCCTGCGCTTTTGCGGCCAGCTCCCAAAAAACGAGTTGTAAAATGGAGCTTCAGGACACTGCAATTCACAAACCTGCAGAGTTATAAATGATAACTCTCGTCCACAAATATATTGAGGGAAGGCAAAGAAGAGGATTTGAAATCAAGGCAGAATTGCAGGAAACAGATTTCAGGAGATAGATTCGAATCGCCTTTAAAGCACATGAAAAGCAGCAAAACGTTGACAATGATGCCCTTGGCCAAAAAGGGCGTATGCGTTTTTTCCTGAATATATTCAGGAAAAAACGCATACGCCCTTTTTGGCCAACCAAGCAACCTGGAAAGGCAAATCAGCGCTACAAAAAAGACTCGCTACCCATAGGTCAAAAGGGCCATGCTGAAAAAAGTCTCAAAACCAGAAATGCAGGACAGGCCATGGAGAAATGGGAGCCTTGCTACACTGATGGGCGGGATGTAAATTGCCAACAGCCACTCTGGAGAAGTGTACGGTGTGTCCTGAAACATCTAAAAAACACAGCTTAGAGAGCATAGGGCACTTCCACTCATGGGGGTATAAATTGGGAAAATGAAAAATCAGCAAGACACAAGCACCCCAAAGTTTAGGGCTGCTCTGTTGACAAGGACCTCCACTTCATTCCACCTTCAATATCCCAGGAAAGAGAAAAATGGATAAAGAAGTTGTGGTCCTTATGTACAATGGAATATCACTCAGCCATGGAATCAATGTCATAAGGCTAGTAGCAGCATGATGAGTGGATTTAGGTACGACGATTCTAAGTGAAATAAGTCAAACAGAAAAGGACACTTCTCATAAGGTATCACTTATAGAGGGAATGTAAAAACCGTTACACTTGAACTGAATTACAAAACAGAACAGAGTCACACATGCAGAAAACACACTATGGCTGCTTAACGGGAAAGGTGAGGTGAGGTGATACATAAAACAAGGGTTTCAAATTAGCTCAGATACCGTTCCATAAACCCAATATGTAATAGACAAGACCTACTCCTTGCTCTGAGAACTGGACTCAACACACCCTATTCACCGCACAAGAATATATCTGACTAGTAATAATCTTAAAACCTATGTATTGATATCTCTCTGTTAGTGTGTCAAGTGGGTGTAAAGCGGCATAAACACAGCAGTGAAAAGCAGCTAAACCCCATTATAAAAATAAATTACTTTGAAAAACCCATGAAACAAAGACAGTGAAAGAGAGCGAAATTCTTACACAATGCGTTCAGGGGCTGTGACGCAACCTGGATTGACCATATCTAGACCCACAGCTGGATGAGACATAAGGGTGGACACTCTTGGGGCTGAGAGGTTTGGTGAGGTTGGGTGAGCAAACGCAGACCCTTTAAAGTAATACTGCGTGGTACCCATCGCATGGATCCCAAATCTCCAGGTTTAAGGGCATCTTCCTACATCGAAAACATGCATGAGAAAACAAAACGATGGTACACCATGTGATGGGGAAAGGTTTCTAAAACGCACCTCATTTCTCTTCTCCTTGTGCCCGGGTTCGCCATTCCAGCCGCTTTACTAACAATCTCCCTACTTGGAGCATCAGCACCTTTAACCTCCTGTTCCGTACAGGTTGCAATTTGTCCTGAGGATGAACGGGTAGACGGGGATCCAGTGAGAGACTAGCTCTTGGTGTTGGGACAGGCACAGGTCACTCTATTTTCCCATCAGGAAGAAGAATTAACCACAGGCTCATCCTCCCCCCCGGAACCAGAACAGGGCCTGAAGCCATCCTGCGCTTTTGCGGCCAGCTCCCAAAAAAGCGAGTTGTAAAATGGAGCTTCAGGGCACTGCAATTCACAAACCTGCAGAGTTATAAATGATAACTCTCGTCCACAAATATATTGAGGGAAGGCAAAGAAGAGGATTTGAAATCAAGGCAGAATTGCAGGAAACAGATTTCAGGAGGTAGATTCGAATCGCCTTTAAAGCACATGAAAAGCAGCAAAACGTTGACAATGATGCCCTTGGCCAAAAAGGGCGTATGCGTTTTTTCCTGAATATATTCAGGAAAAAACGCATACGCCCTTTTTGGCCAACCAAGCAACCTGGAAAGGCAAATCAGCGCTACAAAGAAGACTCGCTACCCATCGGTCAAAAGGGCCATGCTGAAAAAAGTCTCAAAACCAGAAATGCAGGACAGGCCATGGAGAAATGGGAGCCTTGCTACACTGATGGGCGGGATGTAAATTGCCAACAGCCACTCTGGAGAAATGTACGGTGTGTCCTGAAACATCTAAAAAACACAGCTTAGAGAGCATAGGGCACTTCCACTCATGGGGGTATAAATTGGGAAAATGAAAAATCAGCAAGACACAAGCACCCCAAAGTTTAGGGCTGCTCTGTTGACAAGGACCTCCACTTCATTCCACCTTCAATATCCCAGGAAAGAGAAAAATGGATAAAGAAGTTGTGGTCCTTATGTACAATGGAATATCACTCAGCCATGAAATCAATGTCATAAGGCTAGTAGCAGCATGATGAGTGGATTTAGGTACGACGATTCTAAGTGAAATAAGTCACACAGAAAAGGACACTTCTCATAAGGTATCACTTATAGAGGGAATGTCAAAACCGTTACACTTGAACTGAATTACAAAACAGAACAGAGTCACACATGCAGAAAACACACTATGGCTGCTTAACGGGAAAGGTGAGGTGGGGTGATACATAAAACAAGGGTTTCAAATTAGCTCAGATACCGCTCCATAAACCCAATATGTAATAGACAAGACCTACTCCTTGCTCAGAGAACTGGACTCAACACACCCTATTGACCGCACAAGAATATATCTGACTAGTAATAATCTTAAAGCCTATGTATTGATATCTCACTGTTAGTGTGTCAAGTGGGTGTAAAGCGGCATAAACACAGCAGTGAAAAGCAGCTAAACCCCATTATAAAAATAAATTACTTTGAAAAACCCATGAAACAAAGACAGTGAAAGAGAGAGAAATTCTTACACAATGCGTTCAGGGGCTGTGATGCAACCTGGATTGACCATATCTAGACCCACAGCTGGATGAGACATAAGGGTGGACACTCTTGGGGCTGAGAGGTTTGGTGAGGTTGGGTGAGCAAACGCAGACCCTTTAAAGTAATACTGCGTGGTACCCATCGCATGGATCCCAAATCTCCAGGTTTAAGGGCATCTTCCTACATCGAAAACATGCATGAGAAAACAAAACGATGGTACACCATGTGATGGGGAAAGGTTTCTAAAACGCACCTCATTTCTCTTCTCCTTGTGCCCGGGTTCGCCATTCCAGTCGCTTTACTAACAATCTCCCTACTTGGAGCATCAGCACCTTTAACCTCCTGTTCCGTACAGGTTGCAATTTGTCCTGAGGATGAACGGGTAGACGGGGAACCAGTGAGAGACTAGCTCTTGGTGTTGGGACAGGCACAGGTCACTCTATTTTCCCATCAGGAAGAAGAATTAACCACAGGCTCATCCTCCCCCCCGGAACCAGAACAGGGCCTGAAGCCATCCTGCGCTTTTGCGGCCAGCTCCCAAAAAAGCGAGTTATAAAATGGAGCTTCAGGGCACTGCAATTCACAAACCTGCAGAGTTATAAATGATAACTCTCGTCCACAAATATATTGAGGGAAGGCAAAGAAGAGGATTTGAAATCAAGGCAGAATTGCAGGAAACAGATTTCAGGAGGTAGATTCGAATCGCCTTTAAAGCACATGAAAAGCAGCAAAACGTTGACAATGATGCCCTTGGCCAAAAAGGGCGTATGCGTTTTTTCCTGAATATATTCAGGAAAAAACGCATACGCCCTTTTTGGCCAACCAAGCAACCTGGAAAGGCAAATCAGCGCTACAAAGAAGACTCGCTACCCATCGGTCAAAAGGGCCATGCTGAAAAAAGTCTCAAAACCAGAAATGCAGGACAGGCCATGGAGAAATGGGAGCCTTGCTACACTGATGGGCGGGATGTAAATTGCCAACAGCCACTCTGGAGAAGTGTACGGTGTGTCCTGAAACATCTAAAAAACACAGCTTAGAGAGCATAGGGCACTTCCACTCATGGGGGTATAAATTGGGAAAATGAAAAATCAGCAAGACACAAGCACCCCAAAGTTTAGGGCTGCTCTGTTGACAAGGACCTCCACTTCATTCCACCTTCAATATCCCAGGAAAGAGAAAAATGGATAAAGAAGTTGTGGTCCTTATGTACAATGGAATATCACTCAGCCATGAAATCAATGTCATAAGGCTAGTAGCAGCATGATGAGTGGATTTAGGTACGACGATTCTAAGTGAAATAAGTCACACAGAAAAGGACACTTCTCATAAGGTATCACTTATAGAGGGAATGTCAAAACCGTTACACTTGAACTGAATTACAAAACAGAACAGAGTCACACATGCAGAAAACACACTATGGCTGCTTAACGGGAAAGGTGAGGTGGGGTGATACATAAAACAAGGGTTTCAAATTAGCTCAGATACCGCTCCATAAACCCAATATGTAATAGACAAGACCTACTCCTTGCTCAGAGAACTGGACTCAACACACCCTATTCACCGCACAAGAATATATCTGACTAGTAATAATCTTAAAGCCTATGTATTGATATCTCACTGTTAGTGTGTCAAGTGGGTGTAAAGCGGCATAAACACAGCAGTGAAAAGCAGCTAAACCCCATTATAAAAATAAATTACTTTGAAAAACCCATGAAACAAAGACAGTGAAAGAGAGAGAAATTCTTACACAATGCGTTCAGGGGCTGTGATGCAACCTGGATTGACCATATCTAGACCCACAGCTGGATGAGACATAAGGGTGGACACTCTTGGGGCTGAGAGGTTTGGTGAGGTTGGGTGAGCAAACGCAGACCCTTTAAAGTAATACTGCGTGGTACCCATCGCATGGATCCCAAATCTCCAGGTTTAAGGGCATCTTCCTACATCGAAAACATGCATGAGAAAACAAAACGATGGTACACCATGTGATGGGGAAAGGTTTCTAAAACGCACCTCATTTCTCTTCTCCTTGTGCCCGGGTTCGCCATTCCAGTCGCTTTACTAACAATCTCCCTACTTGGAGCATCAGCACCTTTAACCTCCTGTTCCGTACAGGTTGCAATTTGTCCTGAGGATGAACGGGTAGACGGGGAACCAGTGAGAGACTAGCTCTTGGTGTTGGGACAGGCACAGGTCACTCTATTTTCCCATCAGGAAGAAGAATTAACCACAGGCTCATCCTCCCCCCCGGAACCAGAACAGGGCCTGAAGCCATCCTGCGCTTTTGCGGCCAGCTCCCAAAAAAGCGAGTTATAAAATGGAGCTTCAGGGCACTGCAATTCACAAACCTGCAGAGTTATAAATGATAACTCTCGTCCACAAATATATTGAGGGAAGGCAAAGAAGAGGATTTGAAATCAAGGCAGAATTGCAGGAAACAGATTTCAGGAGGTAGATTCGAATCGCCTTTAAAGCACATGAAAAGCAGCAAAACGTTGACAATGATGCCCTTGGCCAAAAAGGGCGTATGCGTTTTTTCCTGAATATATTCAGGAAAAAACGCATACGCCCTTTTTGGCCAACCAAGCAACCTGGAAAGGCAAATCAGCGCTACAAAGAAGACTCGCTACCCATCGGTCAAAAGGGCCATGCTGAAAAAAGTCTCAAAACCAGAAATGCAGGACAGGCCATGGAGAAATGGGAGCCTTGCTACACTGATGGGCGGGATGTAAATTGCCAACAGCCACTCTGGAGAAGTGTACGGTGTGTCCTGAAACATCTAAAAAACACAGCTTAGAGAGCATAGGGCACTTCCACTCATGGGGGTATAAATTGGGAAAATGAAAAATCAGCAAGACACAAGCACCCCAAAGTTTAGGGCTGCTCTGTTGACAAGGACCTCCACTTCATTCCACCTTCAATATCCCAGGAAAGAGAAAAATGGATAAAGAAGTTGTGGTCCTTATGTACAATGGAATATCACTCAGCCATGAAATCAATGTCATAAGGCTAGTAGCAGCATGATGAGTGGATTTAGGTACGACGATTCTAAGTGAAATAAGTCACACAGAAAAGGACACTTCTCATAAGGTATCACTTATAGAGGGAATGTCAAAACCGTTACACTTGAACTGAATTACAAAACAGAACAGAGTCACACATGCAGAAAACACACTATGGCTGCTTAACGGGAAAGGTGAGGTGGGGTGATACATAAAACAAGGGTTTCAAATTAGCTCAGATACCGCTCCATAAACCCAATATGTAATAGACAAGACCTACTCCTTGCTCAGAGAACTGGACTCAACACACCCTATTCACCGCACAAGAATATATCTGACTAGTAATAATCTTAAAGCCTATGTATTGATATCTCACTGTTAGTGTGTCAAGTGGGTGTAAAGCGGCATAAACACAGCAGTGAAAAGCAGCTAAACCCCATTATAAAAATAAATTACTTTGAAAAACCCATGAAACAAAGACAGTGAAAGAGAGAGAAATTCTTACACAATGCGTTCAGGGGCTGTGATGCAACCTGGATTGACCATATCTAGACCCACAGCTGGATGAGACATAAGGGTGGACACTCTTGGGGCTGAGAGGTTTGGTGAGGTTGGGTGAGCAAACGCAGACCCTTTAAAGTAATACTGCGTGGTACCCATCGCATGGATCCCAAATCTCCAGGTTTAAGGGCATCTTCCTACATCGAAAACATGCATGAGAAAACAAAACGATGGTACACCATGTGATGGGGAAAGGTTTCTAAAACGCACCTCATTTCTCTTCTCCTTGTGCCCGGGTTCGCCATTCCAGTCGCTTTACTAACAATCTCCCTACTTGGAGCATCAGCACCTTTAACCTCCTGTTCCGTACAGGTTGCAATTTGTCCTGAGGATGAACGGGTAGACGGGGAACCAGTGAGAGACTAGCTCTTGGTGTTGGGACAGGCACAGGTCACTCTATTTTCCCATCAGGAAGAAGAATTAACCACAGGCTCATCCTCCCCCCCGGAACCAGAACAGGGCCTGAAGCCATCCTGCGCTTTTGCGGCCAGCTCCCAAAAAAGCGAGTTATAAAATGGAGCTTCAGGGCACTGCAATTCACAAACCTGCAGAGTTATAAATGATAACTCTCGTCCACAAATATATTGAGGGAAGGCAAAGAAGAGGATTTGAAATCAAGGCAGAATTGCAGGAAACAGATTTCAGGAGGTAGATTCGAATCGCCTTTAAAGCACATGAAAAGCAGCAAAACGTTGACAATGATGCCCTTGGCCAAAAAGGGCGTATGCGTTTTTTCCTGAATATATTCAGGAAAAAACGCATACGCCCTTTTTGGCCAACCAAGCAACCTGGAAAGGCAAATCAGCGCTACAAAGAAGACTCGCTACCCATCGGTCAAAAGGGCCATGCTGAAAAAAGTCTCAAAACCAGAAATGCAGGACAGGCCATGGAGAAATGGGAGCCTTGCTACACTGATGGGCGGGATGTAAATTGCCAACAGCCACTCTGGAGAAGTGTACGGTGTGTCCTGAAACATCTAAAAAACACAGCTTAGAGAGCATAGGGCACTTCCACTCATGGGGGTATAAATTGGGAAAATGAAAAATCAGCAAGACACAAGCACCCCAAAGTTTAGGGCTGCTCTGTTGACAAGGACCTCCACTTCATTCCACCTTCAATATCCCAGGAAAGAGAAAAATGGATAAAGAAGTTGTGGTCCTTATGTACAATGGAATATCACTCAGCCATGAAATCAATGTCATAAGGCTAGTAGCAGCATGATGAGTGGATTTAGGTACGACGATTCTAAGTGAAATAAGTCACACAGAAAAGGACACTTCTCATAAGGTATCACTTATAGAGGGAATGTCAAAACCGTTACACTTGAACTGAATTACAAAACAGAACAGAGTCACACATGCAGAAAACACACTATGGCTGCTTAACGGGAAAGGTGAGGTGGGGTGATACATAAAACAAGGGTTTCAAATTAGCTCAGATACCGCTCCATAAACCCAATATGTAATAGACAAGACCTACTCCTTGCTCAGAGAACTGGACTCAACACACCCTCTTCACCGCACAAGAATATATCTGACTAGTAATAATCTTAAAGCCTATGTATTGATATCTCACTGTTAGTGTGTCAAGTGGGTGTAAAGCGGCATAAACACAGCAGTGAAAAGCAGCTAAACCCCATTATAAAAATAAATTACTTTGAAAAACCCATGAAACAAAGACAGTGAAAGAGAGAGAAATTCTTACACAATGCGTTCAGGGGCTGTGATGCAACCTGGATTGACCATATCTAGACCCACAGCTGGATGAGACATAAGGGTGGACACTCTTGGGGCTGAGAGGTTTGGTGAGGTTGGGTGAGCAAACGCAGACCCTTTAAAGTAATACTGCGTGGTACCCATCGCATGGATCCCAAATCTCCAGGTTTAAGGGCATCTTCCTACATCGAAAACATGCATGAGAAAACAAAACGATGGTACACCATGTGATGGGGAAAGGTTTCTAAAACGCACCTCATTTCTCTTCTCCTTGTGCCCGGGTTCGCCATTCCAGCCGCTTTACTAACAATCTCCCTACTTGGAGCATCAGCACCTTTAACCTCCTGTTCCGTACAGGTTGCAATTTGTCCTGAGGATGAACGGGTAGACGGGGAACCAGTGAGAGACTAGCTCTTGGTGTTGGGACAGGCACAGGTCACTCTATTTTCCCATCAGGAAGAAGAATTAACCACAGGCTCATCCTCCCCCCCGGAACCAGAACAGGGCCTGAAGCCATCCTGCGCTTTTGCGGCCAGCTCCCAAAAAAGCGAGTTGTAAAATGGAGCTTCAGGGCACTGCAATTCACAAACCTGCAGAGTTATAAATGATAACTCTCGTCCACAAATATATTGAGGGAAGGCAAAGAAGAGGATTTGAAATCAAGGCAGAATTGCAGGAAACAGATTTCAGGAGGTAGATTCGAATCGCCTTTAAAGCACATGAAAAGCAGCAAAACGTTGACAATGATGCCCTTGGCCAAAAAGGGCGTATGCGTTTTTTCCTGAATATATTCAGGAAAAAACGCATACGCCCTTTTTGGCCAACCAAGCAACCTGGAAAGGCAAATCAGCGCTACAAAGAAGACTCGCTACCCATCGGTCAAAAGGGCCATGCTGAAAAAAGTCTCAAAACCAGAAATGCAGGACAGGCCATGGAGAAATGGGAGCCTTGCTACACTGATGGGCGGGATGTAAATTGCCAACAGCCACTCTGGAGAAGTGTACGGTGTGTCCTGAAACATCTAAAAAACACAGCTTAGAGAGCATAGGGCACTTCCACTCATGGGGGTATAAATTGGGAAAATGAAAAATCAGCAAGACACAAGCACCCCAAAGTTTAGGGCTGCTCTGTTGACAAGGACCTCCACTTCATTCCACCTTCAATATCCCAGGAAAGAGAAAAATGGATAAAGAAGTTGTGGTCCTTATGTACAATGGAATATCACTCAGCCATGAAATCAATGTCATAAGGCTAGTAGCAGCATGATGAGTGGATTTAGGTACGACGATTCTAAGTGAAATAAGTCACACAGAAAAGGACACTTCTCATAAGGTATCACTTATAGAGGGAATGTCAAAACCGTTACACTTGAACTGAATTACAAAACAGAACAGAGTCACACATGCAGAAAACACACTATGGCTGCTTAACGGGAAAGGTGAGGTGGGGTGATACATAAAACAAGGGTTTCAAATTAGCTCAGATACCGCTCCATAAACCCAATATGTAATAGACAAGACCTACTCCTTGCTCAGAGAACTGGACTCAACACACCCTATTCACCGCACAAGAATATATCTGACTAGTAATAATCTTAAAGCCTATGTATTGATATCTCACTGTTAGTGTGTCAAGTGGGTGTAAAGCGGCATAAACACAGCAGTGAAAAGCAGCTAAACCCCATTATAAAAATAAATTACTTTGAAAAACCCATGAAACAAAGACAGTGAAAGAGAGAGAAATTCTTACACAATGCGTTCAGGGGCTGTGATGCAACCTGGATTGACCATATCTAGACCCACAGCTGGATGAGACATAAGGGTGGACACTCTTGGGGCTGAGAGGTTTGGTGAGGTTGGGTGAGCAAATGCAGACCCTTTAAAGTAATACTGCGTGGTACCCATCGCATGGATCCCAAATCTCCAGGTTTAAGGGCATCTTCCTACATCGAAAACATGCATGAGAAAACAAAACGATGGTACACCATGTGATGGGGAAAGGTTTCTAAAACGCACCTCATTTCTCTTCTCCTTGTGCCCGGGTTCGCCATTCCAGCCGCTTTACTAACAATCTCCCTACTTGGAGCATCAGCACCTTTAACCTCCTGTTCCGTACAGGTTGCAATTTGTCCTGAGGATGAACGGGTAGACGGGGAACCAGTGAGAGACTAGCTCTTGGTGTTGGGACAGGCACAGGTCACTCTATTTTCCCATCAGGAAGAAGAATTAACCACAGGCTCATCCTCCCCCCCGGAACCAGAACAGGGCCTGAAGCCATCCTGCGCTTTTGCGGCCAGCTCCCAAAAAAGCGAGTTGTAAAATGGAGCTTCAGGGCACTGCAATTCACAAACCTGCAGAGTTATAAATGATAACTCTCGTCCACAAATATATTGAGGGAAGGCAAAGAAGAGGATTTGAAATCAAGGCAGAATTGCAGGAAACAGATTTCAGGAGGTAGATTCGAATCGCCTTTAAAGCACATGAAAAGCAGCAAAACGTTGACAATGATGCCCTTGGCCAAAAAGGGCGTATGCGTTTTTTCCTGAATATATTCAGGAAAAAACGCATACGCCCTTTTTGGCCAACCAAGCAACCTGGAAAGGCAAATCAGCGCTACAAAGAAGACTCGCTACCCATCGGTCAAAAGGGCCATGCTGAAAAAAGTCTCAAAACCAGAAATGCAGGACAGGCCATGGAGAAATGGGAGCCTTGCTACACTGATGGGCGGGATGTAAATTGCCAACAGCCACTCTGGAGAAGTGTACGGTGTGTCCTGAAACATCTAAAAAACACAGCTTAGAGAGCATAGGGCACTTCCACTCATGGGGGTATAAATTGGGAAAATGAAAAATCAGCAAGACACAAGCACCCCAAAGTTTAGGGCTGCTCTGTTGACAAGGACCTCCACTTCATTCCACCTTCAATATCCCAGGAAAGAGAAAAATGGATAAAGAAGTTGTGGTCCTTATGTACAATGGAATATCACTCAGCCATGAAATCAATGTCATAAGGCTAGTAGCAGCATGATGAGTGGATTTAGGTACGACGATTCTAAGTGAAATAAGTCACACAGAAAAGGACACTTCTCATAAGGTATCACTTATAGAGGGAATGTCAAAACCGTTACACTTGAACTGAATTACAAAACAGAACAGAGTCACACATGCAGAAAACACACTATGGCTGCTTAACGGGAAAGGTGAGGTGGGGTGATACATAAAACAAGGGTTTCAAATTAGCTCAGATACCGCTCCATAAACCCAATATGTAATAGACAAGACCTACTCCTTGCTCAGAGAACTGGACTCAACACAACCTATTCACCGCACAAGAATATATCTGACTAGTAATAATCTTAAAGCCTATGTATTGATATCTCACTGTTAGTGTGTCAAGTGGGTGTAAAGCGGCATAAACACAGCAGTGAAAAGCAGCTAAACCCCATTATAAAAATAAATTACTTTGAAAAACCCATGAAACAAAGACAGTGAAAGAGAGAGAAATTCTTACACAATGCGTTCAGGGGCTGTGATGCAACCTGGATTGACCATATCTAGACCCACAGCTGGATGAGACATAAGGGTGCACACTCTTGGGGCTGAGAGGTTTGGTGAGGTTGGGTGAGCAAATGCAGACCCTTTAAAGTAATACTGCGTGGTACCCATCGCATGGATCCCAAATCTCCAGGTTTAAGGGCATCTTCCTACATCGAAAACATGCATGAGAAAACAAAACGATGGTACACCATGTGATGGGGAAAGGTTTCTAAAACGCACCTCATTTCTCTTCTCCTTGTGCCCGGGTTCGCCATTCCAGCCGCTTTACTAACAATCTCCCTACTTGGAGCATCAGCACCTTTAACCTCCTGTTCCGTACAGGTTGCAATTTGTCCTGAGGATGAACGGGTAGACGGGGAACCAGTGAGAGACTAGCTCTTGGTGTTGGGACAGGCACAGGTCACTCTATTTTCCCATCAGGAAGAAGAATTAACCACAGGCTCATCCTCCCCCCTGGAACCAGAACAGGGCCTGAAGCCATCCTGCGCTTTTGCGGCCAGCTCCCAAAAAAGCGAGTTGTAAAATGGAGCTTCAGGGCACGGCAATTCACAAACCTGCAGAGTTATAAATGATAACTCTCGTCCACAAATATATTGAGGGAAGGCAAAGAAGAGGATTTGAAATCAAGGCAGAATTGCAGGAAACAGATTTCAGGACGTAGATTCGAATCGCCTTTAAAGCACATGAAAAGCGGCAAAACGTTGACAATGATGCCCTTGGCCAAAAAGGGCGTATGCGTTTTTTCCTGAATATATTCAGGAAAAAACGCATACGCCCTTTTTGGCCAACCAAGCAACCTGGAAAGGCAAATCAGCGCTACAAAGAAGACTCGCTACCCATCGGTCAAAAGGGCCATGCTGAAAAAAGTCTCAAAACCAGAAATGCAGGACAGGCCATGGAGAAATGGGAGCCTTGCTACACTGATGGGCGGGATGTAAATTGCCAACAGCCACTCTGGAGAAGTGTACGGTGTGTCCTGAAACATCTAAAAAACACAGCTTAGAGAGCATAGGGCACTTCCACTCATGGGGGTATAAATTGGGAAAATGAAAAATCAGCAAGACACAAGCACCCCAAAGTTTAGGGCTGCTCTGTTGACAAGGACCTCCACTTCATTCCACCTTCAATATCCCAGGAAAGAGAAAAATGGATAAAGAAGTTGTGGTCCTTATGTACAATGGAATATCACTCAGCCATGAAATCAATGTCATAAGGCTAGTAGCAGCATGATGAGTGGATTTAGGTACGACGATTCTAAGTGAAATAAGTCACACAGAAAAGGACACTTCTCATAAGGTATCGCTTATAGAGGGAATGTCAAAACCGTTACACTTGAACTGAATTACAAAACAGAACAGAGTCACACATGCAGAAAACACACTATGGCTGCTTAACGGGAAAGGTGAGGTGGGGTGATACATAAAACAAGGGTTTCAAATTAGCTCAGATACCGTTCCATAAACCCAATATGTAATAGACAAGACCTACTCCTTGCTCAGAGAACTGGACTCAACACGCCCTATTCACCGCACAAGAATATATCTGACTAGTAATAATCTTAAAACCTATGTATTGATATCTCACTGTTAGTGTGTCAAGTGGGTGTAAAGCGGCATAAACACAGCAGTGAAAAGCAGCTAAACCCCATTATAAAAATAAATTACTTTGAAAAACCCATGAAACAAAGACAGTGAAAGAGAGAGAAATTCTTACACAATGCGTTCAGGGGCTGTGATGCAACCTGGATTGACCATATCTAGACCCACAGCTGGATGAGACATAAGGGTGCACACTCTTGGGGCTGAGAGGTTTGGTGAGGTTGGGTGAGCAAACGCAGACCCTTTAAAGTAATACTGCGTGGTACCCATCGCATGGGTCCCAAATCTCCAGGTTTAAGGGCATCTTCCTACATCGAAAACATGCATGAGAAAACAAAACGATGGTACACCATGTGATGGGGAAAGGTTTCTAAAACGCACCTCATTTCTCTTCTCCTTGTGCCCGGGTTCGCCATTCCAGCCGCTTTACTAACAATCTCCCTACTTGGAGCATCAGCACCTTTAACCTCCTGTTCCGTACAGGTTGCAATTTGTCCTGAGGATGAACGGGTAGACGGGGAACCAGTGAGAGACTAGCTCTTGGTGTTGGGACAGGCACAGGTCACTCTATTTTCCCATCAGGAAGAAGAATTAACCACAGGCTCATCCTCCCCCCCGGAACCAGAACAGGGCCTGAAGCCATCCTGCGCTTTTGCGGCCAGCTCCCAAAAAAGCGAGTTGTAAAATGGAGCTTCAGGGCACTGCAATTCACAAACCTGCAGAGTTATAAATGATAACTCTCGTCCACAAATATATTGAGGGAAGGCAAAGAAGAGGATTTGAAATCAAGGCAGAATTGCAGGAAACAGATTTCAGGAGGTAGATTCGAATCGCCTTTAAAGCACATGAAAAGCGGCAAAACGTTGACAATGATGCCCTTGGCCAAAAAGGGCGTATGCGTTTTTTCCTGAATATATTCAGGAAAAAACGCATACGCCCTTTTTGGCCAACCAAGCAACCTGGAAAGGCAAATCAGCGCTACAAAGAAGACTCGCTACCCATCGGTCAAAAGGGATATGCTGAAAAAAGTCTCAAAACCAGAAATGCAGGACAGGCCATGGAGAAATGGGAGCCTTGCTACACTGATGGGCGGGATGTAAATTGCCAACAGCCACTCTGGAGAAGTGTACGGTGTGTCCTGAAACATCTAAAAAACACAGCTTAGAGAGCATAGGGCACTTCCACTCATGGGGGTATAAATTGGGAAAATGAAAAATCAGCAAGACACAAGCACCCCAAAGTTTAGGGCTGCTCTGTTGACAAGGACCTCCACTTCATTCCACCTTCAATATCCCAGGAAAGAGAAAAATGGATAAAGAAGTTGTGGTCCTTATGTACAATGGAATATCACTCAGCCATGAAATCAATGTCATAAGGCTAGTAGCAGCATGATGAGTGGATTTAGGTACGACGATTCTAAGTGAAATAAGTCACACAGAAAAGGACACTTCTCATAAGGTATCACTTATAGAGGGAATGTAAAAACCGTTACATTTGAACTGAATTACAAAACAGAACAGAGTCACACATGCAGAAAACACACTATGGCTGCTTAACGGGAAAGGTGAGGTGGGGTGATACATAAAACAAGGGTTTCAAATTAGCTCAGATACCGTTCCATAAACCCAATATGTAATAGACAAGACCTACTCCTTGCTCAGAGAACTGGACTCAACACGCCCTATTCACCGCACAAGAATATATCTGACTAGTAATAATCTTAAAACCTATGTATTGATATCTCTCTGTTAGTGTGTCAAGTGGGTGTAAAGCGGCATAAACACAGCAGTGAAAAGCAGCTAAACCCCATTATAAAAATAAATTACTTTGAAAAACCCATGAAACAAAGACAGTGAAAGAGAGAGAAATTCTTACACAATGCGTTCAGGGGCTGTGATGCAACCTGGATTGACCATATCTAGACCCACAGCTGGATGAGACATAAGGGTGCACACTCTTGGGGCTGAGAGGTTTGGTGAGGTTGGGTGAGCAAACGCAGACCCTTTAAAGTAATACTGCGTGGTACCCATCGCATGGGTCCCAAATCTCCAGGTTTAAGGGCATCTTCCTACATCGAAAACATGCATGAGAAAACAAAACGATGGTACACCATGTGATGGGGAAAGGTTTCTAAAACGCACCTCATTTCTCTTCTCCTTGTGCCCGGGTTCGCCATTCCAGCCGCTTTACTAACAATCTCCCTACTTGGAGCATCAGCACCTTTAACCTCCTGTTCCGTACAGGTTGCAATTTGTCCTGAGGATGAACGGGTAGACGGGGAACCAGTGAGAGACTAGCTCTTGGTGTTGGGACAGGCACAGGTCACTCTATTTTCCCATCAGGAAGAAGAATTAACCACAGGCTCATCCTCCCCCCCGGAACCAGAACAGGGCCTGAAGCCATCCTGCGCTTTTGCGGCCAGCTCCCAAAAAAGCGAGTTGTAAAATGGAGCTTCAGGGCACTGCAATTCACAAACCTGCAGAGTTATAAATGATAACTCTCGTCCACAAATATATTGAGGGAAGGCAAAGAAGAGGATTTGAAATCAAGGCAGAATTGCAGGAAACAGATTTCAGGAGGTAGATTCGAATCGCCTTTAAAGCACATGAAAAGCGGCAAAACGTTGACAATGATGCCCTTGGCCAAAAAGGGCGTATGCGTTTTTTCCTGAATATATTCAGGAAAAAACGCATACGCCCTTTTTGGCCAACCAAGCAACCTGGAAAGGCAAATCAGCGCTACAAAGAAGACTCGCTACCCATCGGTCAAAAGGGATATGCTGAAAAAAGTCTCAAAACCAGAAATGCAGGACAGGCCATGGAGAAATGGGAGCCTTGCTACACTGATGGGCGGGATGTAAATTGCCAACAGCCACTCTGGAGAAGTGTACGGTGTGTCCTGAAACATCTAAAAAACACAGCTTAGAGAGCATAGGGCACTTCCACTCATGGGGGTATAAATTGGGAAAATGAAAAATCAGCAAGACACAAGCACCCCAAAGTTTAGGGCTGCTCTGTTGACAAGGACCTCCACTTCATTCCACCTTCAATATCCCAGGAAAGAGAAAAATGGATAAAGAAGTTGTGGTCCTTATGTACAATGGAATATCACTCAGCCATGAAATCAATGTCATAAGGCTAGTAGCAGCATGATGAGTGGATTTAGGTACGACGATTCTAAGTGAAATAAGTCACACAGAAAAGGACACTTCTCATAAGGTATCACTTATAGAGGGAATGTCAAAACCGTTACACTTGAACTGAATTACAAAACAGAACAGAGTCACACATGCAGAAAACACACTATGGCTGCTTAACGGGAAAGGTGAGGTGGGGTGATACATAAAACAAGGGTTTCAAATTAGCTCAGATACCGTTCCATAAACCCAATATGTAATAGACAAGACCTACTCCTTGCTCAGAGAACTGGACTCAACACACCCTATTCACCGCACAAGAATATATCTGACTAGTAATAATCTTAAAACCTATGTATTGATATCTCACTGTTAGTGTGTCAAGTGGGTGTAAAGCGGCATAAACACAGCAGTGAAAAGCAGCTAAACCCCATTATAAAAATAAATTACTTTGAAAAACCCATGAAACAAAGACAGTGAAAGAGAGAGAAATTCTTACACAATGCGTTCAGGGGCTGTGATGCAACCTGGATTGACCATATCTAGACCCACAGCTGGATGAGACATAAGGGTGCACACTCTTGGGGCTGAGAGGTTTGGTGAGGTTGGGTGAGCAAACGTAGACCCTTTAAAGTAATACTGCGTGGTACCCATCGCATGGGTCCCAAATCTCCAGGTTTAAGGGCATCTTCCTACATCGAAAACATGCATGAGAAAACAAAACGATGGTACACCATGTGATGGGGAAAGGTTTCTAAAACGCACCTCATTTCTCTTCTCCTTGTGCCCGGGTTCGCCATTCCAGCCGCTTTACTAACAATCTCCCTACTTGGAGCATCAGCACCTTTAACCTCCTGTTCCGTACAGGTTGCAATTTGTCCTGAGGATGAACGGGTAGACGGGGAACCAGTGAGAGACTAGCTCTTGGTGTTGGGACAGGCACAGGTCACTCTATTTTCCCATCAGGAAGAAGAATTAACCACAGGCTCATCCTCCCCCCCGGAACCAGAACAGGGCCTGAAGCCATCCTGCGCTTTTGCGGCCAGCTCCCAAAAAAGCGAGTTGTAAAATGGAGCTTCAGGGCACTGCAATTCACAAACCTGCAGAGTTATAAATGATAACTCTCGTCCACAAATATATTGAGGGAAGGCAAAGAAGAGGATTTGAAATCAAGGCAGAATTGCAGGAAACAGATTTCAGGAGGTAGATTCGAATCGCCTTTAAAGCACATGAAAAGCGGCAAAACGTTGACAATGATGCCCTTGGCCAAAAAGGGCGTATGCGTTTTTTCCTGAATATATTCAGGAAAAAACGCATACGCCCTTTTTGGCCAACCAAGCAACCTGGAAAGGCAAATCAGCGCTACAAAGAAGACTCGCTACCCATCGGTCAAAAGGGATATGCTGAAAAAAGTCTCAAAACCAGAAATGCAGGACAGGCCATGGAGAAATGGGAGCCTTGCTACACTGATGGGCGGGATGTAAATTGCCAACAGCCACTCTGGAGAAGTGTACGGTGTGTCCTGAAACATCTAAAAAACACAGCTTAGAGAGCATAGGGCACTTCCACTCATGGGGTTATAAATTGGGAAAATGAAAAATCAGCAAGACACAAGGACCCCAAAGTTTAGGGCTGCTCTGTTGACAAGGACCTCCACTTCATTCCACCTTCAATATCCTAGGAAAGAGAAAAATGGATAAAGAAGTTGTGGTCCTTATGTACAATGGAATATCACTCAGCCATGAAATCAATGTCATAAGGCTAGTAGCAGCATGATGAGTGGATTTAGGTACGACGATTCTAAGTGAAATAAGTCACACAGAAAAGGACACTTCTCATAAGGTATCACTTATAGAGGGAATGTAAAAACCGTTACATTTGAACTGAATTACAAAACAGAACAGAGTCACACATGCAGAAAACACACTATGGCTGCTTAACGGGAAAGGTGAGGTTGGGTGATACATAAAACAAGGGTTTCAAATTAGCTCAGATACCGTTCCATAAACCCAATATGTAATAGACAAGACCTACTCCTTGCTCAGAGAACTGGACTCAACACGCCCTATTCACCGCACAAGAATATATCTGACTAGTAATAATCTTAAAACCTATGTATTGATATCTCTCTGTTAGTGTGTCAAGTGGGTGTAAAGCGGCATAAACACAGCAGTGAAAAGCAGCTAAACCCCATTATAAAAATAAATTACTTTGAAAAACCCATGAAACAAAGACAGTGAAAGAGAGCGAAATTCTTACACAATGCGTTCAGGGGCTGTGATGCAACCTGGATTGACCATATCTAGACCCACAGCTGGATGAGACATAAGGGTGGACACTCTTGGGGCTGAGAGGTTTGGTGAGGTTGGGTGAGCAAACGCAGACCCTTTAAAGTAATACTGCGTGTTACCCATCGCATGGGTCGCAAATCTCCAGGTTCAAGGGCATCTTCCTACATCGAAAACATGCATGAGCAAACAAAAAGATTGTACACCATGTGATGGGGAAAGGTTTCTAAAACGCACCTCATTTCTCTTCTCCTTGTGCCCGGGTTCGCCATTCCAGCCGCTTTACTAATAATCTCCCTACTTGGAGCATCAGCACCTTTAACCTCCTGTTCCGTACAGGTTGCAATTTGTCCTGAGGATGAACGGGTAGACGGGGAACCAGTGAGAGACTAGCTCTTGGTGTTGGGACAGGCACAGGTCACTCTATTTTCCCATCAGGAAGAAGAATTAACCACAGGCTCATCCTCCCCCCCGGAACCAGAACAGGGCCTGAAGCCATCCTGCGCTTTTGCGGCCAGCTCCCAAAAAAGCGAGTTGTAAAATGGAGCTTCAGGGCACGGCAATTCACAAACCTGCAGAGTTATAAATGATAACTCTCGTCCACAAATATATTGAGGGAAGGCAAAGAAGAGGATTTGAAATCAAGGCAGAATTGCAGGAAACAGATTTCAGGAGGTAGATTCGAATCGCCTTTAAAGCACATGAAAAGCAGCAAAACGTTGACAATGATGCCCTTGGCCAAAAAGGGCGTACGCGTTTTTTCCTGAATATATTCAGGAAAAAACGCGTACGCCCTTTTTGGCCAACCAAGCAACCTGGAAAGGCAAATCAGCGCTACAAAGAAGACTCGCTACCCATAGGTCAAAAGGGCCATGCTGAAAAAAGTCTCAAAACCAGAAATGCAGGACAGGCCATGGAGAAATGGGAGCCTTGCTACACTGATGGGCGGGATGTAAATTGCCAACAGCCACTCTGGAGAAGTGTACGGTGTGTCCTGAAACATCTAAAAAACACAGCTTAGAGAGCATAGGGCACTTCCACTCATGGGGGTATAAATTGGGAAAATGAAAAATCAGCAAGACACAAGCACCCCAAAGTTTAGGGCTGCTCTGTTGACAAGGACCTCCACTTCATTCCACCTTCAATATCCCAGGAAAGAGAAAAATGGATAAAGAAGTTGTGGTCCTTATGTACAATGGAATATCACTCAGCCATGAAATCAATGTCATAAGGCTAGTAGCAGCATGATGAGTGGATTTAGGTACGACGATTCTAAGTGAAATAAGTCACACAGAAAAGGACACTTCTCATAAGGTATCACTTATAGAGGGAATGTCAAAACCGTTACACTTGAACTGAATTACAAAACAGAACAGAGTCACACATGCAGAAAACACACTATGGCTGCTTAACGGGAAAGGTGAGGTGGGGTGATACATAAAACAAGGGTTTCAAATTAGCTCAGATACCGTTCCATAAACCCAATATGTAATAGACAAGACCTACTCCTTGCTCAGAGAACTGGACTCAACACGCCCTATTCACCGCACAAGAATATATCTGACTAGTAATAATCTTAAAACCTATGTATTGATATCTCTCTGTTAGTGTGTCAAGTGGGTGTAAAGCGGCATAAACACAGCAGTGAAAAGCAGCTAAACCCCATTATAAAAATAAATTACTTTGAAAAACCCATGAAACAAAGACAGTGAAAGAGAGCGAAATTCTTACACAATGCGTTCAGGGGCTGTGATGCAACCTGGATTGACCATATCTAGACCCACAGCTGGATGAGACATAAGGGTGCACACTCTTGGGGCTGAGAGGTTTGGTGAGGTTGGGTGAGCAAACGCAGACCCTTTAAAGTAATACTGCGTGGTACCCATCGCATGGGTCCCAAATCTCCAGGTTTAAGGGCATCTTCCTACATCGAAAACATGCATGAGAAAACAAAACGATGGTACACCATGTGATGGGGAAAGGTTTCTAAAACGCACCTCATTTCTCTTCTCCTTGTGCCCGGGTTCGCCATTCCAGCCGCTTTACTAATAATCTCCCTACTTGGAGCATCAGCACCTTTAACCTCCTGTTCCGTACAGGTTGCAATTTGTCCTGAGGATGAACGGGTAGACGGGGAACCAGTGAGAGACTAGTTCTTGGTGTTGGGACAGGCACAGGTCACTCTATTTTCCCATCAGGAAGAAGAATTAACCACAGGCTCATCCTCCCCCCCGGAACCAGAACAGGGCCTGAAGCCATCCTGCGCTTTTGCGGCCAGCTCCCAAAAAAGCGAGTTGTAAAATGGAGCTTCAGGGCACGGCAATTCACAAACCTGCAGAGTTATAAATGATAACTCTCGTCCACAAATATATTGAGGGAAGGCAAAGAAGAGGATTTGAAATCAAGGCAGAATTGCAGGAAACAGATTTCAGGAGGTAGATTCGAATCGCCTTTAAAGCACATGAAAAGCAGCAAAACGTTGACAATGATGCCCTTGGCCAAAAAGGGCGTATGCGTTTTTTCCTGAATATATTCAGGAAAAAACGCATACGCCCTTTTTGGCCAACCAAGCAACCTGGAAAGGCAAATCAGCGCTACAAAGAAGACTCGCTACCCATCGGTCAAAAGGGCCATGCTGAAAAAAGTCTCAAAACCAGAAATGCAGGACAGGCCATGGAGAAATGGGAGCCTTGCTACACTGATGGGCGGGATGTAAATTGCCAACAGCCACTCTGGAGAAGTGTACGGTGTGTCCTGAAACATCTAAAAAACACAGCTTAGAGAGCATAGGGCACTTCCACTCATGGGGGTATAAATTGGGAAAATGAAAAATCAGCAAGACACAAGCACCCCAAAGTTTAGGGCTGCTCTGTTGACAAGGACCTCCACTTCATTCCACCTTCAATATCCCAGGAAAGAGAAAAATGGATAAAGAAGTTGTGGTCCTTATGTACAATGGAATATCACTCAGCCATGAAATCAATGTCATAAGGCTAGTAGCAGCATGATGAGTGGATTTAGGTACGACGATTCTAAGTGAAATAAGTCACACAGAAAAGGACACTTCTCATAAGGTATCACTTATAGAGGGAATGTCAAAACCGTTACACTTGAACTGAATTACAAAACAGAACAGAGTCACACATGCAGAAAACACACTATGGCTGCTTAACGGGAAAGGTGAGGTGGGGTGATACATAAAACAAGGGTTTCAAATTAGCTCAGATACCGTTCCATAAACCCAATATGTAATAGACAAGACCTACTCCTTGCTCAGAGAACTGGACTCAACACACCCTATTCACCGCACAAGAATATATCTGACTAGTAATAATCTTAAAACCTATGTATTGATATCTCACTGTTAGTGTGTCAAGTGGGTGTAAAGCGGCATAAACACAGCAGTGAAAAGCAGCTAAACCCCATTATAAAAATAAATTACTTTGAAAAACCCATGAAACAAAGACAGTGAAAGAGAGCAAAATACTTACACAATGCGTTCAGGGGCTGTGATGCAACCTGGATTGACCATATCTAGACCCACAGCTGGATGAGACATAAGGGTGCACACTTTTGGGGCTGAGAGGTTTGGTGAGGTTGGGTGAGCAAACGCAGACCCTTTAAAGTAATACTGCGTGGTACCCATCGCATGGGTCCCAAATCTCCAGGTTTAAGGGCATCTTCCTACATCGAAAACATGCATGAGAAAACAAAACGATGGTACACCATGTGATGGGGAAAGGTTTCTAAAACGCACCTCATTTCTCTTCTCCTTGTGCCCGGGTTCGCCATTCCAGCCGCTTTACTAACAATCTCCCTACTTGGAGCATCAGCACCTTTAACCTCCTGTTCCGTACAGGTTGCAATTTGTCCTGAGGATGAACGGGTAGACGGGGAACCAGTGAGAGACTAGCTCTTGGTGTTGGGACAGGCACAGGTCACTCTATTTTCCCATCAGGAAGAAGAATTAACCACAGGCTCATCCTCCCCCCCGGAACCAGAACAGGGCCTGAAGCCATCCTGCGCTTTTGCGGCCAGCTCCCAAAAAAGCGAGTTGTAAAATGGAGCTTCAGGGCACTGCAATTCACAAACCTGCAGAGTTATAAATGATAACTCTCGTCCACAAATATATTGAGGGAAGGCAAAGAAGAGGATTTGAAATCAAGGCAGAATTGCAGGAAACAGATTTCAGGAGGTAGATTCGAATCGCCTTTAAAGCACATGAAAAGCGGCAAAACGTTGACAATGATGCCCTTGGCCAAAAAGGGCGTATGCGTTTTTTCCTGAATATATTCAGGAAAAAACGCATACGCCCTTTTTGGCCAACCAAGCAACCTGGAAAGGCAAATCAGCGCTACAAAGAAGACTCGCTACCCATCGGTCAAAAGGGATATGCTGAAAAAAGTCTCAAAACCAGAAATGCAGGACAGGCCATGGAGAAATGGGAGCCTTGCTACACTGATGGGCGGGATGTAAATTGCCAACAGCCACTCTGGAGAAGTGTACGGTGTGTCCTGAAACATCTAAAAAACACAGCTTAGAGAGCATAGGGCACTTCCACTCATGGGGTTATAAATTGGGAAAATGAAAAATCAGCAAGACACAAGCACCCCAAAGTTTAGGGCTGCTCTGTTGACAAGGACCTCCACTTCATTCCACCTTCAATATCCTAGGAAAGAGAAAAATGGATAAAGAAGTTGTGGTCCTTATGTACAATGGAATATCACTCAGCCATGAAATCAATGTCATAAGGCTAGTAGCAGCATGATGAGTGGATTTAGGTACGACGATTCTAAGTGAAATAAGTCACACAGAAAAGGACACTTCTCATAAGGTATCACTTATAGAGGGAATGTAAAAACCGTTACATTTGAACTGAATTACAAAACAGAACAGAGTCACACATGCAGAAAACACACTATGGCTGCTTAACGGGAAAGGTGAGGTGGGGTGATACATAAAACAAGGGTTTCAAATTAGCTCAGATACCGTTCCATAAACCCAATATGTAATAGACAAGACCTACTCCTTGCTCAGAGAACTGGACTCAACACGCCCTATTCACCGCACAAGAATATATCTGACTAGTAATAATCTTAAAACCTATGTATTGATATCTCTCTGTTACTGTGTCAAGTGGGTGTAAAGCGGCATAAACACAGCAGTGAAAAGCAGCTAAACCCCATTATAAAAATAAATTACTTTGAAAAACCCATGAAACAAAGACAGTGAAAGAGAGCGAAATTCTTACACAATGCGTTCAGGGGCTGTGATGCAACCTGGATTGACCATATCTAGACCCACAGCTGGATGAGACATAAGGGTGGACACTCTTGGGGCTGAGAGGTTTGGTGAGGTTGGGTGAGCAAACGCAGACCCTTTAAAGTAATACTGCGTGTTACCCATCGCATGGGTCGCAAATCTCCAGGTTCAAGGGCATCTTCCTACATCGAAAACATGCATGAGCAAACAAAAAGATTGTACACCATGTGATGGGGAAAGGTTTCTAAAACGCACCTCATTTCTCTTCTCCTTGTGCCCGGGTTCGCCATTCCAGTCGCTTTACTAATAATCTCCCTACTTGGAGCATCAGCACCTTTAACCTCCTGTTCCGTACAGGTTGCAATTTGTCCTGAGGATGAACGGGTAGACGGGGAACCAGTGAGAGACTAGCTCTTGGTGTTGGGACAGGCACAGGTCACTCTATTTTCCCATCAGGAAGAAGAATTAACCACAGGCTCATCCTCCCCCCCGGAACCAGAACAGGGCCTGAAGCCATCCTGCGCTTTTGCGGCCAGCTCCCAAAAAAGCGAGTTGTAAAATGGAGCTTCAGGGCACGGCAATTCACAAACCTGCAGAGTTATAAATGATAACTCTCGTCCACAAATATATTGAGGGAAGGCAAAGACGAGGATTTGAAATCAAGGCAGAATTGCAGGAAACAGATTTCAGGAGGTAGATTCGAATCGCCTTTAAAGCACATGAAAAGCAGCAAAACGTTGACAATGATGCCCTTGGCCAAAAAGGGCGTACGCGTTTTTTCCTGAATATATTCAGGAAAAAACGCGTACGCCCTTTTTGGCCAACCAAGCAACCTGGAAAGGCAAATCAGCGCTACAAAGAAGACTCGCTACCCATAGGTCAAAAGGGCCATGCTGAAAAAAGTCTCAAAACCAGAAATGCAGGACAGGCCATGGAGAAATGGGAGCCTTGCTACACTGATGGGCGGGATGTAAATTGCCAACAGCCACTCTGGAGAAGTGTACGGTGTGTCCTGAAACATCTAAAAAACACAGCTTAGAGAGCATAGGGCACTTCCACTCATGGGGGTATAAATTGGGAAAATGAAAAATCAGCAAGACACAAGCACCCCAAAGTTTAGGGCTGCTCTGTTGACAAGGACCTCCACTTCATTCCACCTTCAATATCCCAGGAAAGAGAAAAATGGATAAAGAAGTTGTGGTCCTTATGTACAATGGAATATCACTCAGCCATGAAATCAATGTCATAAGGCTAGTAGCAGCATGATGAGTGGATTTAGGTACGACGATTCTAAGTGAAATAAGTCACACAGAAAAGGACACTTCTCATAAGGTATCACTTATAGAGGGAATGTCAAAACCGTTACACTTGAACTGAATTACAAAACAGAACAGAGTCACACATGCAGAAAACACACTATGGCTGCTTAACGGGAAAGGTGAGGTGGGGTGATACATAAAACAAGGGTTTCAAATTAGCTCAGATACCGTTCCATAAACCCAATATGTAATAGACAAGACCTACTCCTTGCTCAGAGAACTGGACTCAACACACCCTATTCACCGCACAAGAATATATCTGACTAGTAATAATCTTAAAACCTATGTATTGATATCTCACTGTTAGTGTGTCAAGTGGGTGTAAAGCGGCATAAACACAGCAGTGAAAAGCAGCTAAACCCCATTATAAAAATAAATTACTTTGAAAAACCCATGAAACAAAGACAGTGAAAGAGAGAGAAATTCTTAAACAATGCGTTCAGGGGCTGTGATGCAACCTGGATTGACCATATCTAGACCCACAGCTGGATGAGACATAAGGGTGCACACTCTTGGGGCTGAGAGGTTTGGTGAGGTTGGGTGAGCAAACGCAGACCCTTTAAAGTAATACTGCGTGGTACCCATCGCATGGGTCCCAAATCTCCAGGTTTAAGGGCATCTTCCTACATCGAAAACATGCATGAGAAAACAAAACGATGGTACACCATGTGATGGGGAAAGGTTTCTAAAACGCACCTCATTTCTCTTCTCCTTGTGCCCGGGTTCGCCATTCCAGCCGCTTTACTAACAATCTCCCTACTTGGAGCATCAGCACCTTTAACCTCCTGTTCCGTACAGGTTGCAATTTGTCCTGAGGATGAACGGGTAGACGGGGAACCAGTGAGAGACTAGCTCTTGGTGTTGGGACAGGCACAGGTCACTCTATTTTCCCATCAGGAAGAAGAATTAACCACAGGCTCATCCTCCCCCCCGGAACCAGAACAGGGCCTGAAGCCATCCTGCGCTTTTGCGGCCAGCTCCCAAAAAAGCGAGTTGTAAAATGGAGCTTCAGGGCACTGCAATTCACAAACCTGCAGAGTTATAAATGATAACTCTCGTCCACAAATATATTGAGGGAAGGCAAAGAAGAGGATTTGAAATCAAGGCAGAATTGCAGGAAACAGATTTCAGGAGGTAGATTCGAATCGCCTTTAAAGCACATGAAAAGCGGCAAAACGTTGACAATGATGCCCTTGGCCAAAAAGGGCGTATGCGTTTTTTCCTGAATATATTCAGGAAAAAACGCATACGCCCTTTTTGGCCAACCAAGCAACCTGGAAAGGCAAATCAGCGCTACAAAGAAGACTCGCTACCCATCGGTCAAAAGGGATATGCTGAAAAAAGTCTCAAAACCAGAAATGCAGGACAGGCCATGGAGAAATGGGAGCCTTGCTACACTGATGGGCGGGATGTAAATTGCCAACAGCCACTCTGGAGAAGTGTACGGTGTGTCCTGAAACATCTAAAAAACACAGCTTAGAGAGCATAGGGCACTTCCACTCATGGGGGTATAAATTGGGAAAATGAAAAATCAGCAAGACACAAGCACCCCAAAGTTTAGGGCTGCTCTGTTGACAAGGACCTCCACTTCATTCCACCTTCAATATCCCAGGAAAGAGAAAAATGGATAAAGAAGTTGTGGTCCTTATGTACAATGGAATATCACTCAGCCATGAAATCAATGTCATAAGGCTAGTAGCAGCATGATGAGTGGATTTAGGTACGACGATTCTAAGTGAAATAAGTCACACAGAAAAGGACACTTCTCATAAGGTATCACTTATAGAGGGAATGTCAAAACCGTTACACTTGAACTGAATTACAAAACAGAACAGAGTCACACATGCAGAAAACACACTATGGCTGCTTAACGGGAAAGGTGAGGTGGGGTGATACATAAAACAAGGGTTTCAAATTAGCTCAGATACCGTTCCATAAACCCAATATGTAATAGACAAGACCTACTCCTTGCTCAGAGAACTGGACTCAACACGCCCTATTCACCGCACAAGAATATATCTGACTAGTAATAATCTTAAAACCTATGTATTGATATCTCTCTCTTAGTGTGTCAAGTGGGTGTAAAGCGGCATAAACACAGCAGTGAAAAGCAGCTAAACCCCATTATAAAAATAAATTACTTTGAAAAACCCATGAAACAAAGACAGTGAAAGAGAGCGAAATTCTTACACAATGCGTTCAGGGGCTGTGATGCAACCTGGATTGACCATATCTAGACCCACAGCTGGATGAGACATAAGGGTGGACACTCTTGGGGCTGAGAGGTTTGGTGAGGTTGGGTGAGCAAACGCAGACCCTTTAAAGTAATACTGCGTGTTACCCATCGCATGGGTCGCAAATCTCCAGGTTCAAGGGCATCTTCCTACATCGAAAACATGCATGAGCAAACAAAAAGATTGTACACCATGTGATGGGGAAAGGTTTCTAAAACGCACCTCATTTCTCTTCTCCTTGTGCCCGGGTTCGCCATTCCAGCCGCTTTACTAATAATCTCCCTACTTGGAGCATCAGCACCTTTAACCTCCTGTTCCGTACAGGTTGCAATTTGTCCTGAGGATGAACGGGTAGACGGGGAACCAGTGAGAGACTAGCTCTTGGTGTTGGGACAGGCACAGGTCACTCTATTTTCCCATCAGGAAGAAGAATTAACCACAGGCTCATCCTCCCCCCCCGGAACCAGAACAGGGCCTGAAGCCATCCTGCGCTTTTGCGGCCAGCTCCCAAAAAAGCGAGTTGTAAAATGGAGCTTCAGGGCACGGCAATTCACAAACCTGCAGAGTTATAAATGATAACTCTCGTCCACAAATATATTGAGGGAAGGCAAAGAAGAGGATTTGAAATCAAGGCAGAATTGCAGGAAACAGATTTCAGGAGGTAGATTCGAATCGCCTTTAAAGCACATGAAAAGCAGCAAAACGTTGACAATGATGCCCTTGGCCAAAAAGGGCGTACGCGTTTTTTCCTGAATATATTCAGGAAAAAACGCGTACGCCCTTTTTGGCCAACCAAGCAACCTGGAAAGGCAAATCAGCGCTACAAAGAAGACTCGCTACCCATAGGTCAAAAGGGCCATGCTGAAAAAAGTCTCAAAACCAGAAATGCAGGACAGGCCATGGAGAAATGGGAGCCTTGCTACACTGATGGGCGGGATGTAAATTGCCAACAGCCACTCTGGAGAAGTGTACGGTGTGTCCTGAAACATCTAAAAAACACAGCTTAGAGAGCATAGGGCACTTCCACTCATGGGGGTATAAATTGGGAAAATGAAAAATCAGCAAGACACAAGCACCCCAAAGTTTAGGGCTGCTCTGTTGACAAGGACCTCCACTTCATTCCACCTTCAATATCCCAGGAAAGAGAAAAATGGATAAAGAAGTTGTGGTCCTTATGTACAATGGAATATCACTCAGCCATGAAATCAATGTCATAAGGCTAGTAGCAGCATGATGAGTGGATTTAGGTACGACGATTCTAAGTGAAATAAGTCACACAGAAAAGGACACTTCTCATAAGGTATCACTTATAGAGGGAATGTCAAAACCGTTACACTTGAACTGAATTACAAAACAGAACAGAGTCACACATGCAGAAAACACACTATGGCTGCTTAACGGGAAAGGTGAGGTGGGGTGATACATAAAACAAGGGTTTCAAATTAGCTCAGATACCGTTCCATAAACCCAATATGTAATAGACAAGACCTACTCCTTGCTCAGAGAACTGGACTCAACACGCCCTATTTACCGCACAAGAATATATCTGACTAGTAATAATCTTAAAACCTATGTATTGATATCTCTCTGTTAGTGTGTCAAGTGGGTGTAAAGCGGCATAAACACAGCAGTGAAAAGCAGCTAAACCCCATTATAAAAATAAATTACTTTGAAAAACCCATGAAACAAAGACAGTGAAAGAGAGCGAAATTCTTACACAATGCGTTCAGGGGCTGTGATGCAACCTGGATTGACCATATCTAGACCCACAGCTGGATGAGACATAAGGGTGGACACTCTTGGGGCTGAGAGGTTTGGTGAGGTTGGGTGAGCAAACGCAGACCCTTTAAAGTAATACTGCGTGTTACCCATCGCATGGGTCGCAAATCTCCAGGTTCAAGGGCATCTTCCTACATCGAAAACATGCATGAGCAAACAAAAAGATTGTACACCATGTGATGGGGAAAGGTTTCTAAAACGCACCTCATTTCTCTTCTCCTTGTGCCCGGGTTCGCCATTCCAGCCGCTTTACTAATAATCTCCCTACTTGGAGCATCAGCACCTTTAACCTCCTGTTCCGTACAGGTTGCAATTTGTCCTGAGGATGAACGGGTAGACGGGGAACCAGTGAGAGACTAGCTCTTGGTGTTGGGACAGGCACAGGTCACTCTATTTTCCCATCAGGAAGAAGAATTAACCACAGGCTCATCCTCCCCCCCGGAACCAGAACAGGGCCTGAAGCCATCCTGCGCTTTTGCGGCCAGCTCCCAAAAAAGCGAGTTGTAAAATGGAGCTTCAGGGCACTGCAATTCACAAACCTGCAGAGTTATAAATGATAACTCTCGTCCACAAATATATTGAGGGAAGGCAAAGAAGAGGATTTGAAATCAAGGCAGAATTGCAGGAAACAGATTTCAGGAGGTAGATTCGAATCGCCTTTAAAGCATATGAAAAGCGGCAAAACGTTGACAATGATGCCCTTGGCCAAAAAGGGCGTATGCGTTTTTTCCTGAATATATTCAGGAAAAAACGCATACGCCCTTTTTGGCCAACCAAGCAACCTGGAAAGGCAAATCAGCGCTACAAAGAAGACTCGCTACCCATCGGTCAAAAGGGATATGCTGAAAAAAGTCTCAAAACCAGAAATGCAGGACAGGCCATGGAGAAATGGGAGCCTTGCTACACTGATGGGCGGGATGTAAATTGCCAACAGCCACTCTGGAGAAGTGTACGGTGTGTCCTGAAACATCTAAAAAACACAGCTTAGAGAGCATAGGGCGCTTCCACTCATGGGGTTATAAATTGGGAAAACGAAAAATCAGCAAGACACAAGCACCCCAAAGTTTAGGGCTGCTCTGTTGACAAGGACCTCCACTTCATTCCACCTTCAATATCCTAGGAAAGAGAAAACTGGATAAAGAAGTTGTGGTCCTTATGTACAATGGAATATCACTCAGCCATGAAATCAATGTCATAAGGCTAGTAGCAGCATGATGAGTGGATTTAGGTACGACGATTCTAAGTGAAATAAGTCACACAGAAAAGGACACTTCTCATAAGGTATCACTTATAGAGGGAATGTCAAAACCGTTACACTTGAACTGAATTACAAAACAGAACAGAGTCACACATGCAGAAAACACACTATGGCTGATAACGGGAAAGGTGAGGTGGGGTGATACATAAAACAAGGGTTTCAAATTAGCTCAGATACCGTTCCATAAACCCAATATGTAATAGACAAGACCTACTCCTTGCTCAGAGAACTGGACTCAACACGCCCTATTCACCGCACAAGAATATATCTGACTAGTAATAATCTTAAAACCTATGTATTGATATCTCTCTGTTAGTGTGTCAAGTGGGTGTAAAGCGGCATAAACACAGCAGTGAAAAGCAGCTAAACCCCATTATAAAAATAAATTACTTTTACAAACCCATGAAACAAAGACAGTGAAAGAGAGCGAAATTCTTACACAATGCGTTCAGGGGCTGTGATGCAACCTGGATTGACCATATCTAGACCCACAGCTGGATGAGACATAAGGGTGGACACTCTTGGGGCTGAGAGGTTTGGTGAGGTTGGGTGAGCAAACGCAGACCCTTTAAAGTAATACTGCGTGTTACCCATCGCATGGGTCGCAAATCTCCAGGTTCAAGGGCATCTTCCTACATCGAAAACATGCATGAGCAAACAAAAAGATTGTACACCATGTGATGGGGAAAGGTTTCTAAAACGCACCTCATTTCTCTTCTCCTTGTGCCTGGGTTCGCCATTCCAGCCGCTTTACTAATAATCTCCCTACTTGGAGCATCAGCACCTTTAACCTCCTGTTCCGTACAGGTTGCAATTTGTCCTGAGGATGAACGGGTAGACGGGGAACCAGTGAGAGACTAGCTCTTGGTGTTGGGACAGGCACAGGTCACTCTATTTTCCCATCAGGAAGAAGAATTAACCACAGGCTCATCCTCCCCCCCGGAACCAGAACAGGGCCTGAAGCCATCCTGCGCTTTTGCGGCCAGCTCCCAAAAAAGCGAGTTGTAAAATGGAGCTTCAGGGCACTGCAATTCACAAACCTGCAGAGTTATAAATGATAACTCTCGTCCACAAATATATTGAGGGAAGGCAAAGAAGAGGATTTGAAATCAAGGCAGAATTGCAGGAAACAGATTTCAGGAGGTAGATTCGAATCGCCTTTAAAGCATATGAAAAGCGGCAAAACGTTGACAATGATGCCCTTGGCCAAAAAGGGCGTATGCGTTTTTTCCTGAATATATTCAGGAAAAAACGCATACGCCCTTTTTGGCCAACCAAGCAACCTGGAAAGGCAAATCAGCGCTACAAAGAAGACTCGCTACCCATCGGTCAAAAGGGCCATGCTGAAAAAAGTCTCAAAACCAGAAATGCAGGACAGGCCATGGAGAAATGGGAGCCTTGCTACACTGATGGGCGGGATGTAAATTGCCAACAGCCACTCTGGAGAAGTGTACGGTGTGTCCTGAAACATCTAAAAAACACAGCTTAGAGAGCATAGGGCACTTCCACTCATGGGGGTATAAATTGGGAAAATGAAAAATCAGCAAGACACAAGCACCCCAAAGTTTAGGGCTGCTCTGTTGACAAGGACCTCCACTTCATTCCACCTTCAATATCCCAGGAAAGAGAAAAATGGATAAAGAAGTTGTGGTCCTTATGTACAATGGAATATCACTCAGCCATGAAATCAATGTCATAAGGCTAGTAGCAGCATGATGAGTGGATTTAGGTACGACGATTCTAAGTGAAATAAGTCACACAGAAAAGGACACTTCTCATAAGGTATCACTTATAGAGGGAATGTCAAAACCGTTACACTTGAACTGAATTACAAAACAGAACAGAGTCACACATGCAGAAAACACACTATGGCTGCTTAACGGGAAAGGTGAGGTGGGGTGATACATAAAACAAGGGTTTCAAATTAGCTCAGATACCGTTCCATAAACCCAATATGTAATAGACAAGACCTACTCCTTGCTCAGAGAACTGGACTCAACACGCCCTATTCACCGCACAAGAATATATCTGACTAGTAATAATCTTAAAACCTATGTATTGATATCTCTCTGTTAGTGTGTCAAGTGGGTGTAAAGCGGCATAAACACAGCAGTGAAAAGCAGCTAAACCCCATTATAAAAATAAATTACTTTGAAAAACCCATGAAACAAAGACAGTGAAAGAGAGCGAAATTCTTACACAATGCGTTCAGGGGCTGTGATGCAACCTGGATTGACCATATCTAGACCCACAGCTGGATGAGACATAAGGGTGGACACTCTTGGGGCTGAGAGGTTTGGTGAGGTTGGGTGAGCAAACGCAGACCCTTTAAAGTAATACTGCGTGGTACCCATCGCATGGGTCGCAAATCTCCAGGTTCAAGGGCATCTTCCTACATCGAAAACATGCATGAGCAAACAAAAAGATTGTACACCATGTGATGGGGAAAGGTTTCTAAAACGCACCTCATTTCTCTTTCCTTGTGCCCGGGTTCGCCATTCCAGTCGCTTTACTAATAATCTCCCTACTTGGAGCATCAGCACCTTTAACCTCCTGTTCCGTACAGGTTGCAATTTGTCCTGAGGATGAACGGGTAGACGGGGAACCAGTGAGAGACTAGCTCTTGGTGTTGGGACAGGCACAGGTCACTCTATTTTCCCATCAGGAAGAAGAATTAACCACAGGCTCATCCTCCCCCCCGGAACCAGAACAGGGCCTGAAGCCATCCTGCGCTTTTGCGGCCAGCTCCCAAAAAAGCGAGTTGTAAAATGGAGCTTCAGGGCACGGCAATTCACAAACCTGCAGAGTTATAAATGATAACTCTCGTCCACAAATATATTGAGGGAAGGCAAAGAAGAGGATTTGAAATCAAGGCAGAATTGCAGGAAACAGATTTCAGGAGGTAGATTCGAATCGCCTTTAAAGCACATGAAAAGCAGCAAAACGTTGACAATGATGCCCTTGGCCAAAAAGGGCGTATGCGTTTTTTCCTGAATATATTCAGGAAAAAACGCATACGCCCTTTTTGGCCAACCAAGCAACCTGGAAAGGCAAATCAGCGCTACAAAGAAGACTCGCTACCCATCGGTCAAAAGGGCCATGCTGAAAAAAGTCTCAAAACCAGAAATGCAGGACAGGCCATGGAGAAATGGGAGCCTTGCTACACTGATGGGCGGGATGTAAATTGCCAACAGCCACTCTGGAGAAGTGTACGGTGTGTCCTGAAACATCTAAAAAACACAGCTTAGAGAGCATAGGGCACTTCCACTCATGGGGGTATAAATTGGGAAAATGAAAAATCAGCAAGACACAAGCACCCCAAAGTTTAGGGCTGCTCTGTTGACAAGGACCTCCACTTCATTCCACCTTCAATATCCCAGGAAAGAGAAAAATGGATAAAGAAGTTGTGGTCCTTATGTACAATGGAATATCACTCAGCCATGAAATCAATGTCATAAGGCTAGTAGCAGCATGATGAGTGGATTTAGGTACGACGATTCTAAGTGAAATAAGTCACACAGAAAAGGACACTTCTCATAAGGTATCACTTATAGAGGGAATGTCAAAACCGTTACACTTGAACTGAATTACAAAACAGAACAGAGTCACACATGCAGAAAACACACTATGGCTGCTTAACGGGAAAGGTGAGGTGGGGTGATACATAAAACAAGGGTTTCAAATTAGCTCAGATACCGCTCCATAAACCCAATATGTAATAGACAAGACCTACTCCTTGCTCAGAGAACTGGACTCAACACACCCTATTCACCGCACAAGAATATATCTGACTAGTAATAATCTTAAAGCCTATGTATTGATATCTCACTGTTAGTGTGTCAAGTGGGTGTAAAGCGGCATAAACACAGCAGTGAAAAGCAGCTAAACCCCATTATAAAAATAAATTACTTTGAAAAACCCATGAAACAAAGACAGTGAAAGAGAGAGAAATTCTTACACAATGCGTTCAGGGGCTGTGATGCAACCTGGATTGACCATATCTAGAACCACAGCTGGATGAGACATAAGGGTGGACACTCTTGGGGCTGAGAGGTTTGGTGAGGTTGGGTGAGCAAATGCAGACCCTTTAAAGTAATACTGCGTGTTACCCATCGCATGGGTCGCAAATCTCCAGGTTCAAGGGCATCTTCCTACATCGAAAACATGCATGAGAAAACAAAAAGATGGTACACCATGTGATGGGGAAAGGTTTCTAAAACGCACCTCATTTCTCTTCTCCTTGTGCCCGGGTTCACCATTCCAGTCGCTTTACTAATAATCTCCCTACTTGGAGCATCAGCACCTTTAACCTCCTGTTCCGTACAGGTTGCAATTTGTCCTGAGGATGAACGGGTAGACGGGGAACCAGTGAGAGACTAGCTCTTGGTGTTGGGACAGGCACAGGTCACTCTATTTTCCCATCAGGAAGAAGAATTAACCACAGGCTCATCCTCCCCCCCGGAACCAGAACAGGGCCTGAAGCCATCCTGCGCTTTTGCGGCCAGCTCCCAAAAAAGCGAGTTGTAAAATGGAGCTTCAGGGCACGGCAATTCACAAACCTGCAGAGTTATAAATGATAACTCTCGTCCACAAATATATTGAGGGAAGGCAAAGAAGAGGATTTGAAATCAAGGCAGAATTGCAGGAAACAGATTTCAGGAGGTAGATTCGAATCGCCTTTAAAGCACATGAAAAGCAGCAAAACGTTGACAATGATGCCCTTGGCCAAAAAGGGCGTATGCGTTTTTTCCTGAATATATTCAGGAAAAAGCGCATACGCCCTTTTTGGCCAACCAAGCAACCTGGAAAGGCAAATCAGCGCTACAAAGAAGACTCGCTACCCATCGGTCAAAAGGGCCATGCTGAAAAAAGTCTCAAAACCAGAAATGCAGGACAGGCCATGGAGAAATGGGAGCCTTGCTACACTGATGGGCGTGATGTAAATTGCCAACAGCCACTCTGGAGAAGTGTACGGTGTGTCCTGAAACATCTAAAAAGCACAGCTTAGAGAGCATAGGGCACTTCCACTCATGGGGGTATAAATTGGGAAAATGAAAAATCAGCAAGACACAAGCACCCCAAAGATTAGGGCTGCTCTGTTGACAAGGACCTCCACTTCATTCCACCTTCAATATCCCAGGAAAGAGAAAAATGGATAAAGAAGTTGTGGTCCTTATGTACAATGGAATATCACTCAGCCATGAAATCAATGTCATAAGGCTAGTAGCAGCATGATGAGTGGATTTAGGTACGGCGATTCTAATTGAAATAAATCAAACCGAAAAGGACACTTCTCATAAGGTATCACTTATAGAGGGAATGTCAAAACCGTTACACTTGAACTGAATTACAAAACAGAACAGAGTCACACATGCAGAAAACACACTATGGCTGCTTAACGGGAAAAGTGAGGTGGGGTGATACATAAAACAAGGGTTTCAAATTAGCTCAGATACCGTTCCATAAACCCAATATGTAATAGACAAGACCTACTCCTTGCTCAGAGAACTGGACTCAACACGCCCTATTCACCGTACAAGAATATATCTGACTAGTAATAATCTTAAAACCTATGTATTGATATCTCTCTCTTAGTGTGTCAAGTGGGTGTAAAGCGGCATAAACACAGCAGTGAAAAGCAGCTAAACCCCATCATAAAAATAAATTACTTTTACAAACCCATGAAACAAAGACAGTAAAAGAGAGCGAAATTCTTACACAATGCGTTCAGGGGCTGTGATGCAACCTGGATTGACCATATCTAGACCCACAGCTGGATGAGACATAAGGGTGGACACTCTTGGGGCTGAGAGGTTTGGTGAGGTTGGGTGAGCAAACGCAGACCCTTTAAAGTAATACTGCGTGGTACCCATCGCATGGGTCGCAAATCTCCAGGTTCAAGGGCATCTTCCTACATCGAAAACATGCATGAGCAAACAAAAAGATTGTACACCATGTGATGGGGAAAGGTTTCTAAAACGCACCTCATTTCTCTTCTCCTTGTGCCCGGGTTCGCCATTCCAGCCTCTTTACTAATAATCTCCCTACTTGGAGCATCAGCACCTTTAACCTCCTGTTCCGTACAGGTTGCAATTTGTCCTGAGGATGAACGGGTAGACGGGGAACCAGTGAGAGACTAGCTCTTGGTGTTGGGACAGGCACAGGTCACTCTATTTTCCCATCAGGAAGAAGAATTAACCACAGGCTCATCCTCCCCCCCGGAACCAGAACAGGGCCTGAAGCCATCCTGCGCTTTTGCGGCCAGCTCCCAAAAAAGCGAGTTGTAAAATGGAGCTTCAGGGCACGGCAATTCACAAACCTGCAGAGTTATAAATGATAACTCTCGTCCACAAATATATTGAGGGAAGGCAAAGAAGAGGATTTGAAATCAAGGCAGAATTGCAGGAAACAGATTTCAGGAGGTAGATTCGAATCGCCTTTAAAGCACATGAAAAGCAGCAAAACGTTGACAATGATGCCCTTGGCCAAAAAGGGCGTATGCGTTTTTTCCTGAATATATTCAGGAAAAAACGCATACGCCCTTTTTGGCCAACCAAGCAACCTGGAAAGGCAAATCAGCGCTACAAAGAAGACTCGCTACCCATCGGTCAAAAGGGCCATGCTGAAAAAAGTCTCAAAACCAGAAATGCAGGACAGGCCATGGAGAAATGGGAGCCTTGCTACACTGATGGGCGTGATGTAAATTGCCAACAGCCACTCTGGAGAAGTGTACGGTGTGTCCTGAAACATCTAAAAAACACAGCTTAGAGAGCATAGGGCACTTCCACTCATGGGGGTATAAATTGGGAAAATGAAAAATCAGCAAGACACAAGCACCCCAAAGTTTAGGGCTGCTCTGTTGACAAGGACCTCCACTTCATTCCACCTTCAATATCCCAGGAAAGAGAAAAATGGATAAAGAAGTTGTGGTCCTTATGTACAATGGAATATCACTCAGCCATGAAATCAATGTCATAAGGCTAGTAGCAGCATGATGAGTGGATTTAGGTACGGCGATTCTAATTGAAATAAATCAAACCGAAAAGGACACTTCTCATAAGGTATCACTTATAGAGGGAATGTAAAAACCGTTACACTTGAACTGAATTACAAAACAGAACAGAGTCACACATGCAGAAAACACACTATGGCTGCTTAACGGGAAAAGTGAGGTGGGGTGATACATAAAACAAGGGTTTCAAATTAGCTCAGATACCGTTCCATAAACCCAATATGTAATAGACAAGACCTACTCCTTGCTCAGAGAACTGGACTCAACACGCCCTATTCACCGTACAAGAATATATCTGACTAGTAATAATCTTAAAACCTATGTATTGATATCTCTCTCTTAGTGTGTCAAGTGGGTGTAAAGCGGCATAAACACAGCAGTGAAAAGCAGCTAAACCCCATCATAAAAATAAATTACTTTTACAAACCCATGAAACAAAGACAGTAAAAGAGAGAGAAATTCTTACACAATGCGTTCAGGGGCTGTGATGCAACCTGGATTGACCATATCTAGACCCACAGCTGGATGAGACATAAGGGTGGACACTCTTGGGGCTGAGAGGTTTGGTGAGGTTGGGTGAGCAAACGCAGACCCTTTAAAGTAATACTGCGTGGTACCCATCGCATGGGTCGCAAATCTCCAGGTTCAAGGGCATCTTCCTACATCGAAAACATGCATGAGCAAACAAAAAGATTGTACACCATGTGATGGGGAAAGGTTTCTAAAACGCACCTCATTTCTCTTCTCCTTGTGCCCGGGTTCGCCATTCCAGCCGCTTTACTAATAATCTCCCTACTTGGAGCATCAGCACCTTTAACCTCCTGTTCCGTACAGGTTGCAATTTGTCCTGAGGATGAACGGGTAGACGGGGAACCAGTGAGAGACTAGCTCTTGGTGTTGGGACAGGCACAGGTCACTCTATTTTCCCATCAGGAAGAAGAATTAACCACAGGCTCATCCTCCCCCCCGGAACCAGAACAGGGCCTGAAGCCATCCTGCGCTTTTGCGGCCAGCTCCCAAAAAAGCGAGTTGTAAAATGGAGCTTCAGGACACGGCAATTCACAGACCTGCAGAGTTATAAATGATAACTCTCGTCCACAAATATATTGAGGGAAGGCAAAGAAGAGGATTTGAAATCAAGGCAGAATTGCAGGAAACAGATTTCAGGAGGTAGATTCGAATCGCCTTTAAAGCACATGAAAAGCAGCAAAACGTTGACAATGATGCCCTTGGCCAAAAAGGGCGTATGCGTTTTTTCCTGAATATATTCAGGAAAAAACGCATACGCCCTTTTTGGCCAACCAAGCAACCTGGAAAGGCAAATCAGCGCTACAAAGAAGACTCGCTACCCATCGGTCAAAAGGGCCATGCTGAAAAAAGTCTCAAAACCAGAAATGCAGGACAGGCCATGGAGAATTGGGAGCCTTGCTACACTGATGGGCGGGATGTAAATTGCCAACAGCCACTCTGGAGAAGTGTACGGTGTGTCCTGAAACATCTAAAAAACACAGCTTAGAGAGCATAGGGCACTTCCACTCATGGGGGTATAAATTGGGAAAATGAAAAATCAGCAGACACAAGCACCCCAAAGTTTAGGGCTGCTCTGTTGACAAGGACCGCCACTTCATTCCACCTTCAATATCCCAGGAAAGAGAAAAATGGATAAAGAAGTTGTGGTCCTTATGTACAATGGAATATCACTCAGCCATGAAATCAATGTCATAAGGCTAGTAGCAGCATGATGAGTGGATTTAGGTACGGCGATTCTAATTGAAATAAATCAAACCGAAAAGGACACTTCTCATAAGGTATCACTTATAGAGGGAATGTCAAAACCGTTACACTTGAACTGAATTACAAAACAGAACAGAGTCACACATGCAGAAAACACACTATGGCTGCTTAACGGGAAAAGTGAGGTGGGGTGATACATAAAACAAGGGTTTCAAATTAGCTCAGATACCGTTCCATAAACCCAATATGTAATAGACAAGACCTACTCCTTGCTCAGAGAACTGGACTCAACACGCCCTATTCACCGTACAAGAATATATCTGACTAGTAATAATCTTAAAACCTATGTATTGATATCTCTCTCTTAGTGTGTCAAGTGGGTGTAAAGCGGCATAAACACAGCAGTGAAAAGCAGCTAAACCCCATCATAAAAATAAATTACTTTTACAAACCCATGAAACAAAGACAGTAAAAGAGAGAGAAATTCTTACACAATGCGTTCAGGGGCTGAGATGCAACCTGGATTGACCATATCTAGACCCACAGCTGGATGAGACATAAGGGTGGACACTCTTGGGGCTGAGAGGTTTGGTGAGGTTGGGTGAGCAAACGCAGACCCTTTAAAGTAATACTGCGTGGTACCCATCGCATGGGTCGCAAATCTCCAGGTTCAAGGGCATCTTCCTACATCGAAAACATGCATGAGAAAACAAAAAGATGGTACACCATGTGATGGGGAAAGGTTTCTAAAACGCACCTCATTTCTCTTCTCCTTGTGCCCGGGTTCGCCATTCCAGCCGCTTTACTAATAATCTCCCTACTTGGAGCATCAGCACCTTTAACCTCCTGTTCCATACAGGTTGCAATTTGTCCTGAGGATGAACGGGTAGACGGGGAACCAGTGAGAGACTAGCTCTTGGTGTTGGGACAGGCACAGGTCACTCTATTTTCCCATCAGGAAGAAGAATTAACCACAGGCTCATCCTCCCCCCCGGAACCAGAACAGGGCCTGAAGCCATCCTGCGCTTTTGCGGCCAGCTCCCAAAAAAGCGAGTTGTAAAATGGAGCTTCAGGGCACGGCAATTCACAAACCTGCAGAGTTATAAATGATAACTCTCGTCCACAAATATATTGAGGGAAGGCAAAGAAGAGGATTTGAAATCAAGGCAGAATTGCAGGAAACAGATTTCAGGAGGTAGATTCGAATCGCCTTTAAAGCACATGAAAAGCAGCAAAACGTTGACAATGATGCCCTTGGCCAAAAAGGGCTTATGCGTTTTTTCCTGAATATATTCAGGAAAAAACGCATACGCCCTTTTTGGCCAACCAAGCAACCTGGAAAGGCAAATCAGCGCTACAAAGAAGACTCGCTACCCATCGGTCAAAAGGGCCATGCTGAAAAAAGTCTCAAAACCAGAAATGCAGGACAGGCCATGGAGAAATGGGAGCCTTGCTACACTGATGGGCGGGATGTAAATTGCCAACAGCCACTCTGGAGAAGTGTACGGTGTGTCCTGAAACATCTAAAAAACACAGCTTAGAGAGCATAGGGCACTTCCACTCATGGGGGTATAAATTGGGAAAATGAAAAATCAGCAAGACACAAGCACCCCAAAGTTTAGGGCTGCTCTGTTGACAAGGACCTCCACTTCATTCCACCTTCAATATCCCAGGAAAGAGAAAAATGGATAAAGAAGTTGTGGTCCTTATGTACAATGGAATATCACTCAGCCATGAAATCAATGTCATAAGGCTAGTAGCAGCATGATGAGTGGATTTAGGTACGGCGATTCTAAGGGAAATAAGTCACACAGAAAAGGACACTTCTCATAAGGTATCACTTATAGAGGGAATGTCAAAACCGTTACACTTGAACTGAATTACAAAACAGAACAGAGTCACACATGCAGAAAACACACTATGGCTGCTTAACGGGAAAGGTGAGGTGGGGTGATACATAAAACAAGGGTTTCAAATTAGCTCAGATACCGTTCCATAAACCCAATATGTAATAGACAAGACCTACTCCTTGCTCAGAGAACTGGACTCAACACGCCCTATTCACCGCACAAGAATATATCTGACTAGTAATAATCTTAAAACCTATGTATTGATATCTCTCTCTTAGTGTGTGAAGTGGGTGTAAAGTGGCATAAACACAGCAGTGAAAAGCAGCTAAACCCCATTATAAAAATAAATTACTTTGAAAAACCCATGAAACAAAGACAGTAAAAGAGAGAGAAATTCTTACACAATGCGTTCAGGGGCTGTGATGCAACCTGGATTGACCATATCTAGACCCACAGCTGGATGAGACATAAGGGTGGACACTCTTGGGGCTGAGAGGTTTGGTGAGGTTGGGTGAGCAAACGCAGACCCTTTAAAGTAATACTGCGTGTTACCCATCGCATGGGTCGCAAATCTCCAGGTTCAAGGGCATCTTCCTACATCGAAAACATGCATGAGAAAACAAAAAGATGGTACACCATGTGATGGGGAAAGGTTTCTAAAACGCACCTCATTTCTCTTCTCCTTGTGCCCGGGTTCGCCATTCCAGTCGCTTTACTAATAATCTCCCTACTTGGAGCATCAGCACCTTTAACCTCCTGTTCCGTACAGGTTGCAATTTGTCCTGAGGATGAACGGGTAGACGGGGAACCAGTGAGAGACTAGCTCTTGGTGTTGGGACAGGCACAGGTCACTCTATTTTCCCATCAGGAAGAAGAATTAACCACAGGCTCATCCTCCCCCCCGGAACCAGAACAGGGCCTGAAGCCATCCTGCGCTTTTGCGGCCAGCTCCCAAAAAAGCGAGTTGTAAAATGGAGCTTCAGGGCACGGCAATTCACAAACCTGCAGAGTTATAAATGATAACTCTCGTCCACAAATATATTGAGGGAAGGCAAAGAAGAGGATTTGAAATCAAGGCAGAATTGCAGGAAACAGATTTCAGGAGGTAGATTCGAATCGCCTTTAAAGCACATGAAAAGCAGCAAAACGTTGAGAATGATGCCCTTGGCCAAAAAGGGCTTATGCGTTTTTTCCTGAATATATTCAGGAAAAAACGCATACGCCCTTTTTGGCCAACCAAGCAACCTGGAAAGGCAAATCAGCGCTACAAAGAAGACTCGCTACCCATCGGTCAAAAGGGCCATGCTGAAAAAAGTCTCAAAACCAGAAATGCAGGACAGGCCATGGAGAAATGGGAGCCTTGCTACACTGATGGGCGGGATGTAAATTGCCAACAGCCACTCTGGAGAAGTGTACGGTGTGTCCTGAAACATCTAAAAAACACAGCTTAGAGAGCATAGGGCACTTCCACTCATGGGGGTATAAATTGGGAAAATGAAAAATCAGCAAGACACAAGCACCCCAAAGTTTAGGGCTGCTCTGTTGACAAGGACCTCCACTTCATTCCACCTTCAATATCCCAGGAAAGAGAAAAATGGATAAAGAAGTTGTGGTCCTTATGTACAATGGAATATCACTCAGCCATGAAATCAATGTCATAAGGCTAGTAGCAGCATGATGAGTGGATTTAGGTACGGCGATTCTAAGGGAAATAAGTCACACAGAAAAGGACACTTCTCATAAGGTATCACTTATAGAGGGAATGTCAAAACCGTTACACTTGAACTGAATTACAAAACAGAACAGAGTCACACATGCAGAAAACACACTATGGCTGCTTAACGGGAAAGGTGAGGTGGGGTGATACATAAAACAAGGGTTTCAAATTAGCTCAGATACCGTTCCATAAACCCAATATGTAATAGACAAGACCTACTCCTTGCTCAGAGAACTGGACTCAACACGCCCTATTCACCGCACAAGAATATATCTGACTAGTAATAATCTTAAAACCTATGTATTGATATCTCTCTCTTAGTGTGTGAAGTGGGTGTAAAGTGGCATAAACACAGCAGTGAAAAGCAGCTAAACCCCATTATAAAAATAAATTACTTTGAAAAACCCATGAAACAAAGACAGTAAAAGAGAGAGAAATTCTTACACAATGCGTTCAGGGGCTGTGATGCAACCTGGATTGACCATATCTAGACCCACAGCTGGATGAGACATAAGGGTGGACACTCTTGGGGCTGAGAGGTTTGGTGAGGTTGGGTGAGCAAACGCAGACCCTTTAAAGTAATACTGCGTGTTACCCATCGCATGGGTCGCAAATCTCCAGGTTCAAGGGCATCTTCCTACATCGAAAACATGCATGAGAAAACAAAAAGATGGTACACCATGTGATGGGGAAAGGTTTCTAAAACGCACCTCATTTCTCTTCTCCTTGTGCCCGGGTTCGCCATTCCAGTCGCTTTACTAATAATCTCCCTACTTGGAGCATCAGCACCTTTAACCTCCTGTTCCATACAGGTTGCAATTTGTCCTGAGGATGAACGGGTAGACGGGGAACCAGTGAGAGACTAGCTCTTGGTGTTGGGACAGGCACAGGTCACTCTATTTTCCCATCAGGAAGAAGAATTAACCACAGGCTCATCCTCCCCCCCGGAACCAGAACAGGGCCTGAAGCCATCCTGCGCTTTTGCGGCCAGCTCCCAAAAAAGCGAGTTGTAAAATGGAGCTTCAGGGCACGGCAATTCACAAACCTGCAGAGTTATAAATGATAACTCTCGTCCACAAATATATTGAGGGAAGGCAAAGAAGAGGATTTGAAATCAAGGCAGAATTGCAGGAAACAGATTTCAGGAGGTAGATTCGAATCGCCTTTAAAGCACATGAAAAGCAGCAAAACGTTGACAATGATGCCCTTGGCCAAAAAGGGCGTATGCGTTTTTTCCTGAATATATTCAGGAAAAAACGCATACGCCCTTTTTGGCCAACCAAGCAACCTGGAAAGGCAAATCAGCGCTACAAAGAAGACTCGCTACCCATCGGTCAAAAGGGCCATGCTGAAAAAAGTCTCAAAACCAGAAATGCAGGATAGGCCATGGAGAAATGGGAGCCTTGCTACACTGATGGGCGGGATGTAAATTGCCAACAGCCACTCTGGAGAAGTGTACGGTGTGTCCTGAAACATCTAAAAAACACAGCTTAGAGAGCATAGGGCACTTCCACTCATGGGGGTATAAATTGGGAAAATGAAAAATCAGCAAGACACAAGCACCCCAAAGTTTAGGGCTGCTCTGTTGACAAGGACCTCCACTTCATTCCACCTTCAATATCCCAGGAAAGAGAAAAATGGATAAAGAAGTTGTGGTCCTTATGTACAATGGAATATCACTCAGCCATGAAATCAATGTCATAAGGCTAGTAGCAGCATGATGAGTGGATTTAGGTACGGCGATTCTAAGGGAAATAAGTCACACAGAAAAGGACACTTCTCATAAGGTATCACTTATAGAGGGAATGTCAAAACCGTTACACTTGAACTGAATTACAAAACAGAACAGAGTCACACATGCAGAAAACACACTATGGCTGCTTAACGGGAAAGGTGAGGTGGGGTGATACATAAAACAAGGGTTTCAAATTAGCTCAGATACCGTTCCATAAACCCAATATGTAATAGAGAAGACCTACTCCTTGCTCAGAGAACTGGACTCAACACGCCCTATTCACCGCACAAGAATATATCTGACTAGTAATAATCTTAAAACCTATGTATTGATATCTCTCTCTTAGTGTGTGAAGTGGGTGTAAAGCGGCATAAACACAGCAGTGAAAAGCAGCTAAACCCCATTATAAAAATAAATTACTTTTACAAACCCATGAAACAAAGACAGTGAAAGAGAGAGAAATTCTTACACAATGCGTTCAGGGGCTGTGATGCAACCTGGATTGACCATATCTAGACCCACAGCTGGATGAGACATAAGGGTGGACACTCTTGGGGCTGAGAGGTTTGGTGAGGTTGGGTGAGCAAACGCAGACCCTTTAAAGTAATACTGCGTGTTACCCATCGCATGGGTCGCAAATCTCCAGGTTCAAGGGCATCTTCCTACATCGAAAACATGCATGAGAAAACAAAAAGATGGTACACCATGTGATGGGGAAAGGTTTCTAAAACGCACCTCATTTCTCTTCTCCTTGTGCCCGGGTTCGCCATTCCAGTCGCTTTACTAATAATCTCCCTACTTGGAGCATCAGCACCTTTAACCTCCTGTTCCATACAGGTTGCAATTTGTCCTGAGGATGAACGGGTAGACGGGGAACCAGTGAGAGACTAGCTCTTGGTGTTGGGACAGGCACAGGTCACTCTATTTTCCCATCAGGAAGAAGAATTAACCACAGGCTCATCCTCCCCCCCGGAACCAGAACAGGGCCTGAAGCCATCCTGCGCTTTTGCGGCCAGCTCCCAACAAAGCGAGTTGTAAAATGGAGCTTCAGGGCACGGCAATTCACAAACCTGCAGAGTTATAAATGATAACTCTCGTCCACAAATATATTGAGGGAAGGCAAAGAAGAGGATTTGAAATCAAGGCAGAATTGCAGGAAACAGATTTCAGGAGGTAGATTCGAATCGCCTTTAAAGCACATGAAAAGCAGCAAAACGTTGACAATGATGCCCTTGGCCAAAAAGGGCGTATGCGTTTTTTCCTGAATATATTCAGGAAAAAACGCATACGCCCTTTTTGGCCAACCAAGCAACCTGGAAAGGCAAATCAGCGCTACAAAGAAGACTCGCTACCCATCGGTCAAAAGGGCCATGCTGAAAAAAGTCTCAAAACCAGAAATGCAGGACAGGCCATGGAGAAATGGGAGCCTTGCTACACTGATGGGCGGGATGTAAATTGCCAACAGCCACTCTGGAGAAGTGTACGGTGTGTCCTGAAACATCTAAAAAACACAGCTTAGAGAGCATAGGGCACTTCCACTCATGGGGGTATAAATTGGGAAAATGAAAAATCAGCAAGACACAAGCACCCCAAAGTTTAGGGCTGCTCTGTTGACAAGGACCTCCACTTCATTCCACCTTCAATATCCCAGGAAAGAGAAAAATGGATAAAGAAGTTGTGGTCCTTATGTACAATGGAATATCACTCAGCCATGAAATCAATGTCATAAGGCTAGTAGCAGCATGATGAGTGGATTTAGGTACGACGATTCTAAGTGAAATAAGTCACACAGAAAAGGACACTTCTCATAAGGTATCACTTATAGAGGGAATGTCAAAACCGTTACACTTGAACTGAATTACAAAACAGAACAGAGTCACACATGCAGAAAACACACTATGGCTGCTTAACGGGAAAGGTGAGGTGGGGTGATACATAAAACAAGGGTTTCAAATTAGCTCAGATACCGTTCCATAAACCCAATATGTAATAGACAAGACCTACTCCTTGCTCAGAGAACTGGACTCAACACACCCTATTCACCGCACAAGAATATATCTGACTAGTAATAATCTTAAAGCCTATGTATTGATATCTCACTGTTAGTGTGTCAAGTGGGTGTAAAGTGGCATAAACACAGCAGTGAAAAGCAGCTAAACCCCATTATAAAAATAAATTACTTTGAAAAACCCATGAAACAAAGACAGTGAAAGAGAGAGAAATTCTTACACAATGCGTTCAGGGGCTGTGATGCAACCTGGATTGACCATATCTAGACCCACAGCTGGATGAGACATAAGGGTGGACACTCTTGGGGCTGAGAGGTTTGGTGAGGTTGGGTGAGCAAACGCAGACCCTTTAAAGTAATACTGCGTGTTACCCATCGCATGGGTCGCAAATCTCCAGGTTCAAGGGCATCTTCCTACATCGAAAACATGCATGAGAAAACAAAAAGATGGTACACCATGTGATGGGGAAAGGTTTCTAAAACGCACCTCATTTCTCTTCCCCTTGTGCCCGTGTTCGCCATTCCAGTCGCTTTACTAATAATCTCCCTACTTGGAGCATCAGCACCTTTAACCTCCTGTTCCATACAGGTTGCAATTTGTCCTGAGGATGAACGGGTAGACGGGGAACCAGTGAGAGACTAGCTCTTGGTGTTGGGACAGGCACAGGTCACTCTATTTTCCCATCAGGAAGAAGAATTAACCACAGGCTCATCCTCCCCCCCGGAACCAGAACAGGGCCTGAAGCCATCCTGCGCTTTTGCGGCCAGCTCCCAACAAAGCGAGTTGTAAAATGGAGCTTCAGGGCACGGCAATTCACAAACCTGCAGAGTTATAAATGATAACTCTCGTCCACAAATATATTGAGGGAAGGCAAAGAAGAGGATTTGAAATCAAGGCAGAATTGCATGAAACAGATTTCAGGAGGTAGATTCGAATCGCCTTTAAAGCACATGAAAAGCAGCAAAACGTTGACAATGATGCCCTTGGCCAAAAAGGGCGTATGCGTTTTTTCCTGAATATATTCAGGAAAAAACGCATACGCCCTTTTTGGCCAACCAAGCAACCTGGAAAGGCAAATCAGCGCTACAAAGAAGACTCGCTACCCATCGGTCAAAAGGGCCATGCTGAAAAAAGTCTCAAAACCAGAAATGCAGGACAGGCCATGGAGAAATGGGAGCCTTGCTACACTGATGGGCGGGATGTAAATTGCCAACAGCCACTCTGGAGAAGTGTACGGTGTGTCCTGAAACATCTAAAAAACACAGCTTAGAGAGCATAGGGCACTTCCACTCATGGGGGTATAAATTGGGAAAATGAAAAATCAGCAAGACACAAGCACCCCAAAGTTTAGGGCTGCTCTGTTGACAAGGACCTCCACTTCATTCCACCTTCAATATCCCAGGAAAGAGAAAAATGGATAAAGAAGTTGTGGTCCTTATGTACAATGGAATATCACTCAGCCATGAAATCAATGTCATAAGGCTAGTAGCAGCATGATGAGTGGATTTAGGTACGACGATTCTAAGTGAAATAAGTCACACAGAAAAGGACACTTCTCATAAGGTATCACTTATAGAGGGAATGTCAAAACCGTTACACTTGAACTGAATTACAAAACAGAACAGAGTCACACATGCAGAAAACACACTATGGCTGCTTAACGGGAAAGGTGAGGTGGGGTGATACATAAAACAAGGGTTTCAAATTAGCTCAGATACCGTTCCATAAACCCAATATGTAATAGACAAGACCTACTCCTTGCTCAGAGAACTGGACTCAACACACCCTATTCACCGCACAAGAATATATCTGACTAGTAATAATCTTAAAGCCTATGTATTGATATCTCACTGTTAGTGTGTCAAGTGGGTGTAAAGTGGCATAAACACAGCAGTGAAAAGCAGCTAAACCCCATTATAAAAATAAATTACTTTGAAAAACCCATGAAACAAAGACAGTGAAAGAGAGAGAAATTCTTACACAATGCGTTCAGGGGCTGTGATGCAACCTGGATTGACCATATCTAGACCCACAGCTGGATGAGACATAAGGGTGGACACTCTTGGGGCTGAGAGGTTTGGTGAGGTTGGGTGAGCAAACGCAGACCCTTTAAAGTAATACTGCGTGTTACCCATCGCATGGGTCCCAAATCTCCAGGTTTAAGGGCATCTTCCTACATCGAAAACATGCATGAGAAAACAAAACGATGGTACACCATGTGATGGGGAAAGGTTTCTAAAACGCACCTCATTTCTCTTCTCCTTGTGCCCGGGTTCGCCATTCCAGCCACTTTACTAACAATCTCCCTACTTGGAGCATCAGCACCTTTAACCTCCAGTTCCGTACAGGTTGCAATTTGTCCTGAGGATGAACGGGTAGACGGGGAACCAGTGAGAGACTAGCTCTTGGTGTTGGGACAGGCACAGGTCACTCTATTTTCCCATCAGGAAGAAGAATTAACCACAGGCTCATCCTCCCCCCCGGAACCAGAACAGGGCCTGAAGCCATCCTGCGCTTTTGCGGCCAGCTCCCAAAAAAGCGAGTTGTAAAATGGAGCTTCAGGGCACTGCAATTCACAAACCTGCAGAGTTATAAATGATAACTCTCGTCCACAAATATATTGAGGGAAGGCAAAGAAGAGGATTTGAAATCAAGGCAGAATTGCAGGAAACAGATTTCAGGAGGTAGATTCGAATCGCCTTTAAAGCACATGAAAAGCAGCAAAACGTTGACAATGATGCCCTTGGCCAAAAAGGGCGTATGCGTTTTTTCCTGAATATATTCAGGAAAAAACGCATACGCCCTTTTTGGCCAACCAAGCAACCTGGAAAGGCAAATCAGCGCTACAAAGAAGACTCGCTACCCATCGGTCAAAAGGGCCATGCTGAAAAAAGTCTCAAAACCAGAAATGCAGGACAGGCCATGGAGAAATGGGAGCCTTGCTACACTGATGGGCGGGATGTAAATTGCCAACAGCCACTCTGGAGAAGTGTACGGTGTGTCCTGAAACATCTAAAAAACACAGCTTAGAGAGCATAGGGCACTTCCACTCATGGGGGTATAAATTGGGAAAATGAAAAATCAGCAAGACACAAGCACCCCAAAGTTTAGGGCTGCTCTGTTGACAAGGACCTCCACTTCATTCCACCTTCAATATCCCAGGAAAGAGAAAAATGGATAAAGAAGTTGTGGTCCTTATGTACAATGGAATATCACTCAGCCATGAAATCAATGTCATAAGGCTAGTAGCAGCATGATGAGTGGATTTAGGTACGACGATTCTAAGTGAAATAAGTCACACAGAAAAGGACACTTCTCATAAGGTATCACTTATAGAGGGAATGTCAAAACCGTTACACTTGAACTGAATTACAAAACAGAACAGAGTCACACATGCAGAAAACACACTATGGCTGCTTAACGGGAAAGGTGAGGTGGGGTGATACATAAAACAAGGGTTTCAAATTAGCTCAGATACCGTTCCATAAACCCAATATGTAATAGACAAGACCTACTCCTTGCTCAGAGAACTGGACTCAACACACCCTATTCACCGCACAAGAATATATCTGACTAGTAATAATCTTAAAACCTATGTATTGATATCTCTCTGTTAGTGTGTCAAGTGGGTGTAAAGCGGCATAAACACAGCAGTGAAAAGCAGCTAAACCCCATTATAAAAATAAATTACTTTGAAAAACCCATGAAACAAAGACAGTGAAAGAGAGAGAAATTCTTACACAATGCGTTCAGGGGCTGTGATGCAACCTGGATTGACCATATCTAGACCCACAGCTGGATGAGACATAAGGGTGGACACTCTTGGGGCTGAGAGGTTTGGTGAGGTTGGGTGAGCAAACGCAGACCCTTTAAAGTAATACTGCGTGGTACCCCTCGCATGGGTCCCAAATCTCCAGGTTTAAGGGCATCTTCCTACATCGAAAACATGCATGAGAAAAGAAAACGATGGTACAACATGTGATGGGGAAAGGTTTCTAAAACGCACCTCATTTCTCTTCTCCTTGTGCCCGGGTTCGCCATTCCAGCCGCTTTACTAACAATCTCCCTACTTGGAGCATCAGCACCTTTAACCTCCTGTTCCGTACAGGTTGCAATTTGTCCTGAGGATGAACGGGTAGACGGGGAACCAGTGAGAGACTAGCTCTTGGTGTTGGGACAGGCACAGGTCACTCTATTTTCCCATCAGGAAGAAGAATTAACCACAGGCTCATCCTCCCCCCCGGAACCAGAACAGGGCCTGAAGCCATCCTGCGCTTTTGCGGCCAGCTCCCAAAAAAGCGAGTTGTAAAATGGAGCTTCAGGGCACTGCAATTCACAAACCTGCAGAGTTATAAATGATAACTCTCGTCCACAAATATATTGAGGGAAGGCAAAGAAGAGGATTTGAAATCAAGGCAGAATTGCAGGAAACAGATTTCAGGAGGTAGATTCGAATCGCCTTTAAAGCACATGAAAAGCGGCAAAACGTTGACAATGATGCCCTTGGCCAAAAAGGGCGTATGCGTTTTTTCCTGAATATATTCAGGAAAAAACGCATACGCCCTTTTTGGCCAACCAAGAAACCTGGAAAGGCAAATCAGCGCTACAAAGAAGACTCGCTACCCATCGGTCAAAAGGGCCATGCTGAAAAAAGTCTCAAAACCAGAAATGCAGGACAGGCCATGGAGAAATGGGAGCCTTGCTACACTGATGGGCGGGATGTAAATTGCCAACAGCCACTCTGGAGAAGTGTACGGTGTGTCCTGAAACATCTAAAAAACACAGCTTAGAGAGCATAGGGCACTTCCACTCATGGGGGTATAAATTGGGAAAATGAAAAATCAGCAAGACACAAGCACCCCAAAGTTTAGGGCTGCTCTGTTGACAAGGACCTCCACTTCATTCCACCTTCAATATCCTAGGAAAGAGAAAAATGGATAAAGAAGTTGTGGTCCTTATGTACAATGGAATATCACTCAGCCATGAAATCAATGTCATAAGGCTAGTAGCAGCATGATGAGTGGATTTAGGTACGACGATTCTAAGTGAAATAAGTCACACAGAAAAGGACACTTCTCATAAGGTATCACTTATAGAGGGAATGTCAAAACCGTTACACTTGAACTGAATTACAAAACAGAACAGAGTCACACATGCAGAAAACACACTATGGCTGCTTAACGGGAAAGGTGAGGTGGGGTGATACATAAAACAAGGGTTTCAAATTAGCTCAGATACCGTTCCATAAACCCAATATGTAATAGACAAGACCTACTCCTTGCTCAGAGAACTGGACTCAACACGCCCTATTCACCGCACAAGAATATATCTGACTAGTAATAATCTTAAAACCTATGTATTGATATCTCTCTGTTAGTGTGTCAAGTGGGTGTAAAGCGGCATAAACACAGCAGTGAAAAGCAGCTAAACCCCATTATAAAAATAAATTACTTTTACAAACCCATGAAACAAAGACAGTGAAAGAGAGCGAAATTCTTACACAATGCGTTCAGGGGCTGTGATGCAACCTGGATTGACCATATCTAGACCCACAGCTGGATGAGACATAAGGGTGGACACTCTTGGGGCTGAGAGGTTTGGTGAGGTTGGGTGAGCAAACGCAGACCCTTTAAAGTAATACTGCGTGGTACCCATCGCATGGGTCCCAAATCTCCAGGTTCAAGGGCATCTTCCTACATTGAAAACATGCATGAGAAAACAAAAAGATGGTACACCATGTGATGGGGAAAGGTTTCTAAAACGCACCTCATTTCTCTTCTCCTTGTGCCCGGGTTCGCCATTCCAGTCGCTTTACTAATAATCTCCCTACTTGGAGCATCAGCACCTTTAACCTCCTGTTCCATACAGGTTGCAATTTGTCCTGAGGATGAACGGGTAGACGGGGAACCAGTGAGAGACTAGCTCTTGGTGTTGGGACAGGCACAGGTCACTCTATTTTCCCATCAGGAAGAAGAATTAACCACAGGCTCATCCTCCCCCCCGGAACCAGAACAGGGCCTGAAGCCATCCTGCGCTTTTGCGGCCAGCTCCCAACAAAGCGAGTTGTAAAATGGAGCTTCAGGGCACGGCAATTCACAAACCTGCAGAGTTATAAATGATAACTCTCGTCCACAAATATATTGAGGGAAGGCAAAGAAGAGGATTTGAAATCAAGGCAGAATTGCAGGAAACAGATTTCAGGAGGTAGATTCGAATCGCCTTTAAAGCACATGAAAAGCAGCAAAACGTTGACAATGATGCCCTTGGCCAAAAAGGGCGTATGCGTTTTTTCCTGAATATATTCAGGAAAAAACGCATACGCCCTTTTTGGCCAACCAAGCAACCTGGAAAGGCAAATCAGCGCTACAAAGAAGACTCGCTACCCATCGGTCAAAAGGGCCATGCTGAAAAAAGTCTCAAAACCAGAAATGCAGGACAGGCCATGGAGAAATGGGAGCCTTGCTACACTGATGGGCGGGATGTAAATTGCCAACAGCCACTCTGGAGAAGTGTACGGTGTGTCCTGAAACATCTAAAAAACACAGCTTAGAGAGCATAGGGCACTTCCACTCATGGGGGTATAAATTGGGAAAATGAAAAATCAGCAAGACAGAAGCACCCCAAAGTTTAGGGCTGCTCTGTTGACAAGGACCTCCACTTCATTCCACCTTCAATATCCCAGGAAAGAAAAAAATGGATAAAGAAGTTGTGGTCCTTATGTACAATGGAATATCACTCAGCCATGAAATCAATGTCATAAGGCTAGTAGCAGCATGATGAGTGGATTTAGGTACGACGATTCTAAGTGAAATAAGTCACACAGAAAAGGACACTTCTCATAAGATATCACTTATAGAGGGAATGTCAAAACCGTTACACTTGAACTGAATTACAAAACAGAACAGAGTCACACATGCAGAAAACACACTATGGCTGCTTAACGGGAAAGGTGAGGTGGGGTGATACATAAAACAAGGGTTTCAAATTAGCTCAGATACCGTTCCATAAACCCAATATGTAATAGACAAGACCTACTCCTTGCTCAGAGAACTGGACTCAACACACCCTATTCACCGCACAAGAATATATCTGAGTAGTAATAATCTTAAAACCTATGTATTGATATCTCTCTGTTAGTGTGTCAAGTGGGTGTAAAGCGGCATAAACACAGCAGTGAAAAGCAGCTAAACCCCATTATAAAAATAAATTACTTTGAAAAACCCATGAAACAAAGACAGTGAAAGAGAGAGAAATTCTTACACAATGCGTTCAGGGGCTGTGATGCAACCTGGATTGACCATATCTAGACCCACAGCTGGATGAGACATAAGGGTGGACACTCTTGGGTCTGAGAGGTTTGGTGAGGTTGGGTGAGCAAACGCAGACCCTTTAAAGTAATACTGCGTGGTACCCATCGCATGGGTCCCAAATCTCCAGGTTTAAGGGCATCTTCCTACATCGAAAACATGCATGAGAAAACAAACCGATGGTACACCATGTGATGGGGAAAGGTTTCTAAAACGCACCTCATTTCTCTTCTCCTTGTGCCCGGGTTCGCCATTCCAGCCGCTTTACTAACAATCTCCCTACTTGGAGCATCAGCACCTTTAACCTCCTGTTCCGTACAGGTTGCAATTTGTCCTGAGGATGAACGGGTAGACGGGGAGCCAGTGAGAGACTAGCTCTTGGTGTTGGGACAGGCACAGGTCACTCTATTTTCCCATCAGGAAGAAGAATTAACCACAGGCTCATCCTCCCCCCCGGAACCAGAACAGGGCCTGAAGCCATCCTGCGCTTTTGCGGCCAGCTCCCAAAAAAGCGAGTTGTAAAATGGAGCTTCAGGGCACTGCAATTCACAAACCTGCAGAGTTATAAATGATAACTCTCGTCCACAAATATATTGAGGGAAGGCAAAGAAGAGGATTTGAAATCAAGGCAGAATTGCAGGAAACAGATTTCAGGAGGTAGATTCGAATCGCCTTTAAAGCACATGAAAAGCAGCAAAACGTTGACAATGATGCCCTTGGCCAAAAAGGGCGTATGCGTTTTTTCCTGAATATATTCAGGAAAAAACGCATACGCCCTTTTTGGCCAACCAAGCAACCTGGAAAGGCAAATCAGCACTACAAAGAAGACTCGCTACCCATCGGTCAAAAGGGCCATGCTGAAAAAAGTCTCAAAACCAGAAATGCAGGACAGGCCATGGAGAAATGGGAGCCTTGCTACACTGATGGGCGGGATGTAAATTGCCAACAGCCACTCTGGAGAAGTGTACGGTGTGTCCTGAAACATCTAAAAAACACAGCTTAGAGAGCATAGGGCACTTCCACTCATGGGGGTATAAATTGGGAAAATGAAAAATCAGCAAGACACAAGCACCCCAAAGTTTAGGGCTGCTCTGTTGACAAGGACCTCCACTTCATTCCACCTTCAATATCCCAGGAAAGAGAAAAATGGATAAAGAAGTTGTGGTCCTTATGTACAATGGAATATCACTCAGCCATGAAATCAATGTCATAAGGCTAGTAGCAGCATGATGAGTGGATTTAGGTACGACGATTCTAAGTGAAATAAGTCACACAGAAAAGGACACTTCTCATAAGGTATCAGTTATAGAGGGAATGTCAAAACCGTTACACTTGAACTGAATTACAAAACAGAACAGAGTCACACATGCAGAAAACACACTATGGCTGCTTAACGGGAAAGGTGAGGTGGGGTGATACATAAAACAAGGGTTTCAAATTAGCTCAGATACCGTTCCATAAACCCAATATGTAATAGACAAGACCTACTCCTTGCTCAGAGAACTGGACTCAACACACCCTATTCACCGCACAAGAATATATCTGACTAGTAATAATCTTAAAGCCTATGTATTGATATCTCACTGTTAGTGTGTCAAGTGGGTGTAAAGCGGCATAAACACAGCAGTGAAAAGCAGCTAAACCCCATTATAAAAATAAATTACTTTGAAAAACCCATGAAACAAAGACAGTGAAAGAGAGAGAAATTCTTACACAATGCGTTCAGGGGCTGTGATGCAACCTGGATTGACCATATCTAGACCCACAGCTGGATGAGACATAAGGGTGGACACTCTTGGGGCTGAGAGGTTTGGTGAGGTTGGGTGAGCAAACGCAGACCCTTTAAAGTAATACTGCGTGTTACCCATCGCATGGGTCGCAAATCTCCAGGTTCAAGGGCATCTTCCTACATCGAAAACATGCATGAGAAAACAAAAAGATGGTACACCATGTGATGGGGAAAGGTTTCTATAACGCACCTCATTTCTCTTCTCCTTGTGCCCGGGTTCGCCATTCCAGTCGCTTTACTAATAATCTCCCTACTTGGAGCATCAGCACCTTTAACCTCCTGTTCCGTACAGGTTGCAATTTGTCCTGAGGATGAACGGGTAGACGGGGAACCAGTGAGAGACTTGCTCTTGGTGTTGGGACAGGCACAGGTCACTCTATTTTCCCATCAGGAAGAAGAATTAACCACAGGCTCATCCTCCCCCCCGGAACCAGAACAGGGCCTGAAGCCATCCTGCGCTTTCGCGGCCAGCTCCCAAAAAAGCGAGTTGTAAAATGGAGCTTCAGGGCACGGCAATTCACAAACCTGCAGAGTTATAAATGATAACTCTCGTCCACAAATATATTGAGGGAAGGCAAAGAAGAGGATTTGAAATCAAGGCAGAATTGCAGGAAACAGATTTCAGGAGGTAGATTCGAATCGCCTTTAAAGCACATGAAAAGCAGCAAAACGTTGACAATGATGCCCTTGGCCAAAAAGGGCGTATGCGTTTTTTCCTGAATATATTCAGGAAAAAACGCATACGCCCTTTTTGGCCAACCAAGCAACCTGGAAAGGCAAATCAGCACTACAAAGAAGACTCGCTACCCATCGGTCAAAAGGGCCATGCTGAAAAAAGTCTCAAAACCAGAAATGCAGGACAGGCCATGGAGAAATGGGAGCCTTGCTACACTGATGGGCGGGATGTAAATTGCCAACAGCCACTCTGGAGAAGTGTACGGTGTGTCCTGAAACATCTAAAAAACACAGCTTAGAGAGCATAGGGCACTTCCACTCATGGGGGTATAAATTGGGAAAATGAAAAATCAGCAAGACACAAGCACCCCAAAGTTTAGGGCTGCTCTGTTGACAAGGACCTCCACTTCATTCCACCTTCAATATCCCAGGAAAGAGAAAAATGGATAAAGAAGTTGTGGTCCTTATGTACAATGGAATATCACTCAGCCATGAAATCAATGTCATAAGGCTAGTAGCAGCATGATGAGTGGATTTAGGTACGACGATTCTAAGTGAAATAAGTCACACAGAAAAGGACACTTCTCATAAGGTATCAGTTATAGAGGGAATGTCAAAACCGTTACACTTGAACTGAATTACAAAACAGAACAGAGTCACACATGCAGAAAACACACTATGGCTGCTTAACGGGAAAGGTGAGGTGGGGTGATACATAAAACAAGGGTTTCAAATTAGCTCAGATACCGTTCCATAAACCCAATATGTAATAGACAAGACCTACTCCTTGCTCAGAGAACTGGACTCAACACACCCTATTCACCGCACAAGAATATATCTGACTAGTAATAATCTTAAAGCCTATGTATTGATATCTCACTGTTAGTGTGTCAAGTGGGTGTAAAGCGGCATAAACACAGCAGTGAAAAGCAGCTAAACCCCATTATAAAAATAAATTACTTTGAAAAACCCATGAAACAAAGACAGTGAAAGAGAGAGAAATTCTTACACAATGCGTTCAGGGGCTGTGATGCAACCTGGATTGACCATATCTAGACCCACAGCTGGATGAGACATAAGGGTGGACACTCTTGGGGCTGAGAGGTTTGGTGAGGTTGGGTGAGCAAACGCAGACCCTTTAAAGTAATACTGCGTGTTACCCATCGCATGGGTCGCAAATCTCCAGGTTCAAGGGCATCTTCCTACATCGAAAACATGCATGAGAAAACAAAAAGATGGTACACCATGTGATGGGGAAAGGTTTCTATAACGCACCTCATTTCTCTTCTCCTTGTGCCCGGGTTCGCCATTCCAGTCGCTTTACTAATAATCTCCCTACTTGGAGCATCAGCACCTTTAACCTCCTGTTCCGTACAGGTTGCAATTTGTCCTGAGGATGAACGGGTAGACGGGGAACCAGTGAGAGACTTGCTCTTGGTGTTGGGACAGGCACAGGTCACTCTATTTTCCCATCAGGAAGAAGAATTAACCACAGGCTCATCCTCCCCCCCGGAACCAGAACAGGGCCTGAAGCCATCCTGCGCTTTCGCGGCCAGCTCCCAAAAAAGCGAGTTGTAAAATGGAGCTTCAGGGCACGGCAATTCACAAACCTGCAGAGTTATAAATGATAACTCTCGTCCACAAATATATTGAGGGAAGGCAAAGAAGAGGATTTGAAATCAAGGCAGAATTGCAGGAAACAGATTTCAGGAGGTAGATTCGAATCGCCTTTAAAGCACATGAAAAGCAGCAAAACGTTGACAATGATGCCCTTGGCCAAAAAGGGCGTATGCGTTTTTTCCTGAATATATTCAGGAAAAAACGCATACGCCCTTTTTGGCCAACCAAGCAACCTGGAAAGGCAAATCAGCGCTACAAAGAAGACTCGCTACCCATCGGTCAAAAGGGCCATGCTGAAAAAAGTCTCAAAACCAGAAATGCAGGACAGGCCATGGAGAAATGGGAGCCTTGCTACACTGATGGGCGGGATGTAAATTGCCAACAGCCACTCTGGAGAAGTGTACGGTGTGTCCTGAAACATCTAAAAAACACAGCTTAGAGAGCATAGGGCACTTCCACTCATGGGGGTATAAATTGGGAAAATGAAAAATCAGCAAGACACAAGCACCCCAAAGTTTAGGGCTGCTCTGTTGACAAGGACCTCCACTTCATTCCACCTTCAATATCCCAGGAAAGAAAAAAATGGATAAAGAAGTTGTGGTCCTTATGTACAATGGAATATCACTCAGCCATGAAATCAATGTCATAAGGCTAGTAGCAGCATGATGAGTGGATTTAGGTACGACGATTCTAAGTGAAATAAGTCACACAGAAAAGGACACTTCTCATAAGGTATCACTTATAGAGGGAATGTCAAAACCGTTACACTTGAACTGAATTACAAAACAGAACAGAGTCACACATGCAGAAAACACACTATGGCTGCTTAACGGGAAAGGTGAGGTGGGGTGATACATAAAACAAGGGTTTCAAATTAGCTCAGATACCGTTCCATAAACCCAATATGTAATAGACAAGACCTACTCCTTGCTCAGAGAACTGGACTCAACACACCCTATTCACCGCACAAGAATATATCTGAGTAGTAATAATCTTAAAACCTATGTATTGATATCTCTCTGTTAGTGTGTCAAGTGGGTGTAAAGCGGCATAAACACAGCAGTGAAAAGCAGCTAAACCCCATTATAAAAATAAATTACTTTGAAAAACCCATGAAACAAAGACAGTGAAAGAGAGAGAAATTCTTACACAATGCGTTCAGGGGCTGTGATGCAACCTGGATTGACCATATCTAGACCCACAGCTGGATGAGACATAAGGGTGGACACTCTTGGGGCTGAGAGGTTTGGTGAGGTTGGGTGAGCAAACGCAGACCCTTTAAAGTAATACTGCGTGGTACCCATCGCATGGGTCCCAAATCTCCAGGTTTAAGGGCATCTTCCTACATCGAAAACATGCATGAGAAAACAAACCGATGGTACACCATGTGATGGGGAAAGGTTTCTAAAACGCACCTCATTTCTCTTCTCCTTGTGCCCGGGTTCGCCATTCCAGCCGCTTTACTAACAATCTCCCTACTTGGAGCATCAGCACCTTTAACCTCCTGTTCCGTACAGGTTGCAATTTGTCCTGAGGATGAACGGGTAGACGGGGAGCCAGTGAGAGACTAGCTCTTGGTGTTGGGACAGGCACAGGTCACTCTATTTTCCCATCAGGAAGAAGAATTAACCACAGGCTCATCCTCCCCCCCGGAACCAGAACAGGGCCTGAAGCCATCCTGCGCTTTTGCGGCCAGCTCCCAAAAAAGCGAGTTGTAAAATGGAGCTTCAGGGCACTGCAATTCACAAACCTGCAGAGTTATAAATGATAACTCTCGTCCACAAATATATTGAGGGAAGGCAAAGAAGAGGATTTGAAATCAAGGCAGAATTGCAGGAAACAGATTTCAGGAGGTAGATTCGAATCGCCTTTAAAGCACATGAAAAGCAGCAAAACGTTGACAATGATGCCCTTGGCCAAAAAGGGCGTATGCGTTTTTTCCTGAATATATTCAGGAAAAAACGCATACGCCCTTTTTGGCCAACCAAGCAACCTGGAAAGGCAAATCAGCACTACAAAGAAGTCTCGCTACCCATCGGTCAAAAGGGCCATGCTGAAAAAAGTCTCAAAACCAGAAATGCAGGACAGGCCATGGAGAAATGGGAGCCTTGCTACACTGATGGGCGGGATGTAAATTGCCAACAGCCACTCTGGAGAAGTGTACGGTGTGTCCTGAAACATCTAAAAAACACAGCTTAGAGAGCATAGGGCACTTCCACTCATGGGGGTATAAATTGGGAAAATGAAAAATCAGCAAGACACAAGCACCCCAAAGTTTAGGGCTGCCCTGTTGACAAGGACCTCCACTTCATTCCACCTTCAATATCCCAGGAAAGAGAAAAATGGATAAAGAAGTTGTGGTCCTTATGTACAATGGAATATCACTCAGCCATGAAATCAATGTCATAAGGCTAGTAGCAGCATGATGAGTGGATTTAGGTACGACGATTCTAAGTGAAATAAGTCACACAGAAAAGGACACTTCTCATAAGGTATCACTTATAGAGGGAATGTCAAAACCGTTACACTTGAACTGAATTACAAAACAGAACAGAGTCACACATGCAGAAAACACACTATGGCTGCTTAACGGGAAAGGTGAGGTGGGGTGATACATAAAACAAGGGTTTCAAATTAGCTCAGATACCGTTCCATAAACCCAATATGTAATAGACAAGACCTACTCCTTGCTCAGAGAACTGGACTCAACACACCCTATTCACCGCACAAGAATATATCTGACTAGTAATAATCTTAAAACCTATGTATTGATATCTCTCTGTTAGTGTGTCAAGTGGGTGTAAAGCGGCATAAACACAGCAGTGAAAAGCAGCTAAACCCCATTATAAAAATAAATTACTTTGAAAAACCCATGAAACAAAGACAGTGAAAGAGAGCGAAATTCTTACACAATGCGTTCAGGGGCTGTGATGCAACCTGGATTGACCATATCTAGACCCACAGCTGGATGAGACATAAGGGTGGACACTCTTGGGGCTGAGAGGTTTGGTGAGGTTGGGTGAGCAAACGCAGACCCTTTAAAGTAATACTGCGTGGTACCCCTCACATGGGTCCCAAATCTCCAGGTTTAAGGGCATCTTCCTACATCGAAAACATGCATGAGAAAACAAAACGATGGTACACCATGTGATGGGGAAAGGTTTCTAAAACGCACCTCATTTCTCTTCTCCTTGTGCCCGGGTTCGCCATTCCAGCCACTTTACTAACAATCTCCCTACTTGGAGCATCAGCACCTTTAACCTCCTGTTCCGTACAGGTTGCAATTTGTCCTGAGGATGAACGGGTAGACGGGGAGCCAGTGAGAGACTAGCTCTTGGTGTTGGGACAGGCACAGGTCACTCTATTTTCCCATCAGGAAGAAGAATTAACCACAGGCTCATCCTCCCCCCCAGAACCAGAACAGGGCCTGAAGCCATCCTGCGCTTTTGCGGCCAGCTCCCAAAAAAGCGAGTTGTAAAATGGAGCTTCAGGGCACTGCAATTCACAAACCTGCAGAGTTATAAATGATAACTCTCGTCCACAAATATATTGAGGGAAGGCAAAGAAGAGGATTTGAAATCAAGGCAGAATTGCAGGAAACAGATTTCAGGAGGTAGATTCGAATCGCCTTTAAAGCACATGAAAAGCAGCAAAACGTTGACAATGATGCCCTTGGCCAAAAAGGGCGTATGCGTTTTTTCCTGAATATATTCAGGAAAAAACGCATACGCCCTTTTTGGCCAACCAAGCAACCTGGAAAGGCAAATCAGCACTACAAAGAAGACTCGCTACCCATCGGTCAAAAGGGCCATGCTGAAAAAAGTCTCAAAACCAGAAATGCAGGACAGGCCATGGAGAAATGGGAGCCTTGCTACACTGATGGGCGGGATGTAAATTGCCAACAGCCACTCTGGAGAAGTGTACGGTGTGTCCTGAAACATCTAAAAAACACAGCTTAGAGAGCATAGGGCACTTCCACTCATGGGGGTATAAATTGGGAAAATGAAAAATCAGCAAGACACAAGCACCCCAAAGTTTAGGGCTGCTCTGTTGACAAGGACCTCCACTTCATTCCACCTTCAATATCCCAGGAAAGAGAAAAATGGATAAAGAAGTTGTGGTCCTTATGTACAATGGAATATCACTCAGCCATGAAATCAATGTCATAAGGCTAGTAGCAGCATGATGAGTGGATTTAGGTACGACGATTCTAAGTGAAATAAGTCACACAGAAAAGGACACTTCTCATAAGGTATCACTTATAGAGGGAATGTCAAAACCGTTACACTTGAACTGAATTACAAAACAGAACAGAGTCACACATGCAGAAAACACACTATGGCTGCTTAACGGGAAAGGTGAGGTGGGGTGATACATAAAACAAGGGTTTCAAATTAGCTCAGATACCGTTCCATAAACCCAATATGTAATAGACAAGACCTACTCCTTGCTCAGAGAACTGGACTCAACACACCCTATTCACCGCACAAGAATATATCTGACTAGTAATAATCTTAAAGCCTATGTATTGATATCTCACTGTTAGTGTGTCAAGTGGGTGTAAAGCGGCATAAACACAGCAGTGAAAAGCAGCTAAACCCCATTATAAAAATAAATTACTTTGAAAAACCCATGAAACAAAGACAGTGAAAGAGAGAGAAATTCTTACACAATGCGTTCAGGGGCTGTGATGCAACCTGGATTGACCATATCTAGACCCACAGCTGGATGAGACATAAGGGTGGACACTCTTGGGGCTGAGAGGTTTGGTGAGGTTGGGTGAGCAAACGCAGACCCTTTAAAGTAATACTGCGTGTTACCCATCGCATGGGTCGCAAATCTCCAGGTTCAAGGGCATCTTCCTACATCGAAAACATGCATGAGAAAACAAAAAGATGGTACACCATGTGATGGGGAAAGGTTTCTAAAACGCACCTCATTTCTCTTCTCCTTGTGCCCGGGTTCGCCATTCCAGCCGCTTTACTAATAATCTCCCTACTTGGAGCATCAGCACCTTTAACCTCCTGTTCCGTACAGGTTGCAATTTGTCCTGAGGATGAACGGGTAGACGGGGAACCAGTGAGAGACTAGCTCTTGGTGTTGGGACAGGCACAGGTCACTCTATTTTCCCATCAGGAAGAAGAATTAACCACAGGCTCATCCTCCCCCCCCGGAACCAGAACAGGGCCTGAAGCCATCCTGCGCTTTTGCAGCCAGCTCCCAAAAAAGCGAGTTGTAAAATGGAGCTTCAGGGCACGGCAATTCACAAACCTGCAGAGTTATAAATGATAACTCTCGTCCACAAATATATTGAGGGAAGGCAAAGAAGAGGATTTGAAATCAAGGCAGAATTGCAGGAAACAGATTTCAGGAGGTAGATTCGAATCGCCTTTAAAGCACATGAAAAGCAGCAAAACGTCGACAATGATGCCCTTGGCCAAAAAGGGCGTATGCGTTTTTTCCTGAATATTTCAGGAAAAAACGCATACGCCCTTTTTGGCCAACCAAGCAACCTGGAAAGGCAAATCAGCGCTACAAAGAAGACTCGCTACCCATCGGTCAAAAGGGCCATGCTGAAAAAAGTCTCAAAACCAGAAATGCAGGACAGGCCATGGAGAAATGGGAGCCTTGCTACACTGATGGGCGGGATGTAAATTGCCAACAGCCACTCTGGAGAAGTGTACGGTGTGTCCTGAAACATCTAAAAAACACAGCTTAGAGAGCATAGGGCACTTCCACTCATGGGGGTATAAATTGGGAAAATGAAAAATCAGCAAGACACAAGCACCCCAAAGTTTAGGGCTGCTCTGTTGACAAGGACCTCCACTTCATTCCACCTTCAATATCCCAGGAAAGAGAAAAATGGATAAAGAAGTTGTGGTCCTTATGTACAATGGAATATCACTCAGCCATGAAATCAATGTCATAAGGCTAGTAGCAGCATGATGAGTGGATTTAGGTACGACGATTCTAAGTGAAATAAGTCACACAGAAAAGGACACTTCTCATAAGGTATCACTTATAGAGGGAATGTCAAAACCGTTACACTTGAACTGAATTACAAAACAGAACAGAGTCACACATGCAGAAAACACACTATGGCTGCTTAACGGGAAAGGTGAGGTGGGGTGATACATAAAACAAGGGTTTCAAATTAGCTCAGATACCGTTCCATAAACCCAATATGTAATAGACAAGACCTACTCCTTGCTCAGAGAACTGGACTCAACACACCCTATTCACCGCACAAGAATATATCTGACTAGTAATAATCTTAAAGCCTATGTATTGATATCTCACTGTTAGTGTGTCAAGTGGGTGTAAAGCGGCATAAACACAGCAGTGAAAAGCAGCTAAACCCCATTATAAAAATAAATTACTTTGAAAAACCCATGAAACAAAGACAGTGAAAGAGAGAGAAATTCTTACACAATGCGTTCAGGGGCTGTGATGCAACCTGGATTGACCATATCTAGACCCACAGCTGGATGAGACATAAGGGTGGACACTCTTGGGGCTGAGAGGTTTGGTGAGGTTGGGTGAGCAAACGCAGACCCTTTAAAGTAATACTGCGTGTTACCCATCGCATGGGTCGCAAATCTCCAGGTTCAAGGGCATCTTCCTACATCGAAAACATGCATGAGAAAACAAAAAGATGGTACACCATGTGATGGGGAAAGGTTTCTAAAACGCACCTCATTTCTCTTCTCCTTGTGCCCGGGTTCGCCATTCCAGCCGCTTTACTAATAATCTCCCTACTTGGAGCATCAGCACCTTTAACCTCCTGTTCCGTACAGGTTGCAATTTGTCCTGAGGATGAACGGGTAGACGGGGAACCAGTGAGAGACTAGCTCTTGGTGTTGGGACAGGCACAGGTCACTCTATTTTCCCATCAGGAAGAAGAATTAACCACAGGCTCATCCTCCCCCCCCGGAACCAGAACAGGGCCTGAAGCCATCCTGCGCTTTTGCAGCCAGCTCCCAAAAAAGCGAGTTGTAAAATGGAGCTTCAGGGCACGGCAATTCACAAACCTGCAGAGTTATAAATGATAACTCTCGTCCACAAATATATTGAGGGAAGGCAAAGAAGAGGATTTGAAATCAAGGCAGAATTGCAGGAAACAGATTTCAGGAGGTAGATTCGAATCGCCTTTAAAGCACATGAAAAGCAGCAAAACGTCGACAATGATGCCCTTGGCCAAAAAGGGCGTATGCGTTTTTTCCTGAATATATTCAGGAAAAAACGCATACGCCCTTTTTGGCCAACCAAGCAACCTGGAAAGGCAAATCAGCGCTACAAAGAAGACTCGCTACCCATCGGTCAAAAGGGCCATGCTGAAAAAAGTCTCAAAACCAGAAATGCAGGACAGGCCATGGAGAAATGGGAGCCTTGCTACACTGATGGGCGGGATGTAAATTGCCAACAGCCACTCTGGAGAAGTGTACGGTGTGTCCTGAAACATCTAAAAAACACAGCTTAGAGAGCATAGGGCACTTCCACTCATGGGGGTATAAATTGGGAAAATGAAAAATCAGCAAGACACAAGCACCCCAAAGTTTAGGGCTGCTCTGTTGACAAGGACCTCCACTTCATTCCACCTTCAATATCCCAGGAAAGAGAAAAATGGATAAAGAAGTTGTGGTCCTTATGTACAATGGAATATCACTCAGACATGGAATCAATGTCATAAGGCTAGTAGCAGCATGATGAGTGGATTTAGGTACGACGATTCTAAGTGAAATAAGTCACACAGAAAAGGACACTTCTCATAAGGTATCACTTATAAAGGGAATGTCAAAACCGTTACACTTGAACTGAATTACAAAACAGAACAGAGTCACACATGCAGAAAACACACTATGGCTGCTTAACGGGAAAGGTGAGGTGGGGTGATACATAAAACAAGGGTTTCAAATTAGCTCAGATACCGTTCCATAAACCCAATATGTAATAGACAAGACCTACTCCTTGCTCAGAGAACTGGACTCAACACACCCTATTCACCGCACAAGAATATATCTGACTAGTAATAATCTTAAAACCTATGTATTGATATCTCTCTGTTAGTGTGTCAAGTGGGTGTAAAGCGGCATAAACACAGCAGTGAAAAGCAGCTAAACCCCATTATAAAAATAAATTACTTTGAAAAACCCATGAAACAAAGACAGTGAAAGAGAGAGAAATTCTTACACAATGCGTTCAGGGGCTGTGATGCAACCTGGATTGACCATATCTAGACCCACAGCTGGATGAGACATAAGGGTGGACACTCTTGGGGCTGAGAGGTTTGGTGAGGTTGGGTGAGCAAACGCAGACCCTTTAAAGTAATACTGCGTGGTACCCTCGCATGGGTCCCAAATCTCCAGGTTTAAGGGCATCTTCCTACATCGAAAACATGCATGAGAAAACAAAACGATGGTACACCATGTGATGGGGAAAGGTTTCTAAAACGCACCTCATTTTTCTTCTCCTTGTGCCCGGGTTCGCCATTCCAGCCGCTTTACTAACAATCTCCCTACTTGGAGCATCAGCACCTTTAACCTCCTGTTCCGTACAGGTTGCAATTTGTCCTGAGGATGAACGGATAGACGGGGAACCAGTGAGAGACTAGCTCTTGGTGTTGGGACAGGCACAGGTCACTCTATTTTCCCATCAGGAAGAAGAATTAACCACAGGCTCATCCTCCCCCCCGGAACCAGAACAGGGCCTGAAGCCATCCTGCGCTTTTGCGGCCAGCTCCCAAAAAAGCGAGTTGTAAAATGGAGCTTCAGGGCACTGCAATTCACAAACCTGCAGAGTTATAAATGATAACTCTCGTCCACAAATATATTGAGGGAAGGCAAAGAAGAGGATTTGAAATCAAGGCAGAATTGCAGGAAACAGATTTCAGGAGGTAGATTCGAATCGCCTTTAAAGCACATGAAAAGCAGCAAAACGTTGACAATGATGCCCTTGGCCAAAAAGGGCGTATGCGTTTTTTCCTGAATATATTCAGGAAAAAACGCATACGCCCTTTTTGGCCAACCAAGCAACCTGGAAAGGCAAATCAGCACTACAAAGAAGACTCGCTACCCATCGGTCAAAAGGGCCATGCTGAAAAAAGTCTCAAAACCAGAAATGCAGGACAGGCCATGGAGAAATGGGAGCCGTGCTACACTGATGGGCGGGATGTAAATTGCCAACAGCCACTCTGGAGAAGTGTACGGTGAGTCCTGAAACGTCTAAATAACAAAGCTTAGAGAGCATAGGGCACTTCCACTCATGGGGGTATACATTGGGAAAATGAAAAATCAGCAAGACACAAGCACCCCAAAGTTTAGGGCTGCTCTGTTGACAAGGACCTCCACTTCATTCCACCTTCAATATCCCAGGAAAGAGAAAAATGGATAAAGAAGTTGTGGTCCTTATGTACAATGGAATATCACTCAGCCATGAAATCAATGTCATAAGGCTAGTAGCAGCATGATGAGTGGATTTAGGTACGACGATTCTAAGTGAAATAAGTCACACAGAAAAGGACACTTCTCATAAGGTATCACTTATAGAGGGAATGTCAAAACCGTTACACTTGAACTGAATTACAAAACAGAACAGAGTCACACATGCAGAAAACACACTATGGCTGCTTAACGGGAAAGGTGAGGTGGGGTGATACATAAAACAAGGGTTTCAAATTAGCTCAGATACCGTTCCATAAACCCAATATGTAATAGACAAGACCTACTCCTTGCTCAGAGAACTGGACTCAACACACCCTATTCACCGCACAAGAATATATCTGACTAGTAATAATCTTAAAGCCTATGTATTGATATCTCACTGTTAGTGTGTCAAGTGGGTGTAAAGCGGCATAAACACAGCAGTGAAAAGCAGCTAAACCCCATTATAAAAATAAATTACTTTGAAAAACCCATGAAACAAAGACAGTGAAAGAGAGCGAAATTCTTACACAATGCGTTCAGGGGCTGTGATGCAACCTGGATTGACCATATCTAGACCCACAGCTGGATGAGACATAAGGGTGGACACTCTTGGGGCTGAGAGGTTTGGTGAGGTTGGGTGAGCAAACGCAGACTCTTTCAAGTAATACTGCATGTTACCCATCGCATGGGTCGCAAATCTCCAGGTTCAAGGGCATCTTCCTACATCGAAAACATGCATGAGAAAACAAAAAGATGGTACACCATGTGATGGGGAAAGGTTTCTAAAACGCACCTCATTTCTCTTCTCCTTGTGCCCGGCTTCACCATTCCAGACGCTTTACTAATAATCTCCCTACTTGGAGCATCAGCACCTTTAACCTCCTGTTCCGTACAGGTTGCAATTTGTCCTGAGGATGAACGGGAAGACGGGGAACCAGTGAGAGACTAGCTCTTGGTGTTGGGACAGGCACAGGTCACTCTATTTTCCCATCAGGAAGAAGAATTAACCACGGGCTCATCCTCCCCCCTGGAACCAGAACAGGGCCTGAAGCCATCCTGCGCTTTTGCGGCCAGCTCCCAAAAAAGCGAGTTGTAAAATGGAGCTTCAGGGCACTGCAATTCACAAACCTGGAGAGTTATAAATGATAACTCTCGTCCACAAATATATTGAGGGAAGGCAAAGAAGAGGATTTGAAATCAAGGCAGAATTGCAGGAAACAGATTTCAGGAGGTAGATTCGAATCGCCTTTAAAGCACATGAAAAGCGGCAAAACGTTGACAATGATGCCCTTGGCCAAAAAGGGCGTATGCGTTTTTTCCTGAAAATATTCAGGAAAAAACGCATACGCCCTTTTTGGCCAACCAAGCAACCTGGAAAGGCAAATCAGCGCTACAAAGAAGTCTCGCTTCCCATCGGTTAAAAGGGCCATGCTGAAAAAAGTGTCAAAACCAGAAATACAGGAAAGGCCATGCAGAAATGGGAGCCGTGCTACACTGATGGGCGGGATGTAAATTGCCAACAGCCACTCTGGAGAAGTGTACGGTGAGTCCTGAAACGTCTAAAAAGCAAAGCTTAGAGAGCATAGGGCACTTCCACTCATGGGGGTATACATTGGGAAAATTAAAAATCAGCAAGACACAAGCACCCCAAAGTTTAGGGCTGCTCTCTTGACAAGGACCTCCACTTCATTCCACCTTCAATATCCCAGGAAAGAGAAAAATGGATAAAGAAGTTGTGGTCCTTATATACAATGGAATATCACTCAGCCATGAAATCAATGTCATAAGGCTAGTAGCAGCATGATGAGTGGATTTAGGTACGACGATTCTAAGTGAAATAAGTCACACAGAAAAGGACACTTCTCATAATGTATCACTTATAGAGGGAATGTAAAAACCGTTACACTTGAACTGAATTACAAAACAGAACAGAGTCACACATGCAGAAAACACACTATGGCTGCTTAACGGGAAAGGTGAGGTGGGGTGATACATAAAACAAGGGTTTCAAATTAGCTCAGATACCGTTCCATAAAACCAATATGTAATAGACAAGACCTACTCCTTGCTCAGAGAACTGGACTCAACACGCCCTATTCACCGCACAAGAATATATCTGACTAGTAATAATCTTAAAACCTATGTATTGATATCTCTCTGTTAGTGTGTCAAGTGGGTGTAAAGCGGCATAAACACAGCAGTGAAAAGCAGCTAAACCCCATTATAAAAATAAATTACTTTGAAAAACCCATGAAACAAAGACAGTGAAAGAGAGCGAAATTCTTACACAATGCGTTCAGGGGCTGTGATGCAACCTGGATTGACCATATCTAGACCCACAGCTGGATGAGACATAAGGGTGGACACTCTTGGGGCTGAGAGGTTTGGTGAGGTTGGGTGAGCAAATGCAGACCCTTTAAAGTAATACTGCGTGGTACCCATCGCATGGGTCCCAAATCTCCAGGTTCAAGGGCATCTTGCTACATCGAAAACATGCATGAGAAACCCAGAAGATGGTACACCGTGTGATGGGGAAAGGTTTCTAAAACGCACCTCATTTCTCTTCTCCTTGTGCCCGGGTTCGCCATTCCAGCCGCTTTACTAACAATCTCCCTACTTGGAGCATCAGCACCTTTAACCTCCTGTTCCGTACAGGTTGCAATTTGTCCTGAGGATGAACGGGAAGACTTGGAACCAATGAGAGACTAGCTCTTGGTGTAGTGACAGGCACAGGTCACTCTATTTTCCCATCAGGAAGAAGAATTAACCACAGGCTCAGCCTGCCCCCCGGAACCAGAGCAGGGCCTGAAGCCATCCTGCGCTTTTGCGGCCAGCTCCCTAAAAAGCGAGTTGTAAAATGGAGCTTCAGGGCACTGCAATTCACAAACCTGCAGAGTTATAAATGATAACTCTCGTCCACAAATATATTGAGGGAAGGCAAAGAAGAGGATTTGAAATCAAGGCAGAATTGCAGGAAACAGATTTCAGGAGGTAGATTCGAATCGCCTTTAAAGCACATGAAAAGCGGCAAAACGTTGACAATGATGCCCTTGGCCAAAAAGGGCGTATGCGTTTTTTCCTGAATATATTCAGGAAAAAACGCATACGCCCTTTTTGGCCAACCAAGCAACCTGGAAAGGCAAATCAGCGCCACAAAGAAGACTCGCTTCCCATCGGTCAAAAGGGCCATGCTGAAAAAAGTGTCAAAACCAGAAATGCAGGACAGGCCATGGAGAAATGGGAGCCGTGCTACACTGATGGGCGGGATGTAAATTGCCAACAGCCACTCTGGAGAAGTGTACGGTGAGTCCTGAAACGTCTAAAAAGCAAAGCTTAGAGAGCATAGGGCACTTCCACTCATGGGGGTATACATTGGGAAAATGAAAAATCAGCAAGACACAAGCACCCCAAAGTTTAGGGCTGCTCTGTTGACAAGGACCTCCACTTCATTCCACCTTCAATATCCCAGGAAAGAGAAAAATTGATAAAGGAGTTGTGGTCCTTATGTACAATGGAATACAACTCAGCCATGAAATTAATGTCATAAGGCTAGTAGCAGCATGATGAGTGGATTTAGGTACGACGATTCTAAGTGAAATAAGTCACACAGAAAAGGACACTTCTCATAAGGTATCACTGATAGAGGGAATGTAAAAACCGTTACACTTGAACTGAATTACAAAACAGAACGGAGTCACACATGCAGAAAACACACTATGGCTGCTTAACGGGAAAGGTGAGGTGGGGTGATACATAAAACAAGGGTTTCAAATTAGCTCAGATACCGTTCCATAAACCCAATATGTAATAGACAAGACCTACTCCTTGCTCAGAGAACTGGTCTCAACACGCCCCATTCACCGCACAAGAATATATCTGACTAGTAATAATCTTAAAACCTATGTATTGATATCTCTCTGTTAGTGTGTCAAGTGGGTGTAAAGCGGCATAAACACAGCAGTGAAAAGCAGCTAAACCCCATTATAAAAATAAATTACTTTGAAAAACCCATGAAACAAAGACAGTGAAAGAGAGCGAAATTCTTACACAATGCGTTCAGGGGCTGTGATGCAACCTGGATTGACCATATCTAGACCCACAGCTGGATGAGACATAAGGGTGGACACTCTTGGGGCTGAGAGGTTTGGTGAGGTTGGGTGAGCAAACGCAGACCCTTTAAAGTAATACTGCGTGGTACCCATCGCATGGGTCCCAAATCTCCAGGTTCAAGGGCATCTTCCTACATCGAAAACATGCATGAGAAAACAAAAAGATGGTACACCATGTGATGGGGAAAGGTTTCTAAAACGCACCTCATTTCTCTTCTCCTTGTGCCCGGGTTCGCCATTCCAGCCGCTTTACTAACAATCTCCCTACTTGGAGCATCAGCACCTTTAACCTCCTGTTCCGTACAGGTTGCAATTTGTCCTGAGGATGAACGGGAAGACTTGGAACCAATGAGAGACTAGCTCTTGGTGTAGTGACAGGCACAGGTCACTCTATTTTCCCATCAGGAAGAAGAATTAACCACAGGCTCAGCCTGCCCCCCGGAACCAGAGCAGGGCCTGAAGCCATCCTGCGCTTTTGCGGCCAGCTCCCTAAAAAGCGAGTTGTAAAATGGAGCTTCAGGGCACTGCAATTCACAAACCTGCAGAGTTATAAATGATAACTCTCGTCCACAAATATATTGAGGGAAGGCAAAGAAGAGGATTTGAAATCAAGGCAGAATTGCAGGAAACAGATTTCAGGAGGTAGATTCGAATCGCCTGTAAAGCACATGAAAAGCGGCAAAACGTTGACAATGATGCCCTTGGCCAAAAAGGGCGTATGCGTTTTTTCCTGAATATATTCAGGAAAAAACGCATACGCCCTTTTTGGCCAACCAAGCAACCTGGAAAGGCAAATCAGCGCCACAAAGAAGACGCGCTTCCCATCGGTCAAAAGGGCCATGCTGAAAAAAGTGTCAAAACCAGAAATGCAGGACAGGCCATGGAGAAATGGGAGCCGTGCTACACTGATGGGCGGGATGTAAATTGCCAACAGACACTCTGGAGAAGTGTACGGTGAGTCCTGAAACGTCTAAATAACAAAGCTTAGAGAGCATAGGGCACTTCCACTCATGGGGGTATACATTGGGAAAATTAAAAATCAGCAAGACACAAGCACCCCAAAGTTTAGGGCTGCTCTGTTGACAAGGACCTCCACTTCATTCCACCTTCAATATCCCAGGAAAGAGAAAAATTGATAAAGGAGTTGTGGTCCTTATGTACAATGGAATACCACTCAGCCATGAAATTAATGTCATAAGGCTAGTAGCAGCATGATGAGTGGATTTAGGTACGACGATTCTAAGTGAAATAAGTCACACAGAAAAGGACACTTCTCATAAGGTATCACTGATAGAGGGAATGTAAAAACCGTTACACTTGAACTGAATTACAAAACAGAACGGAGTCACACATGCAGAAAACACACTATGGCTGCTTAACGGGAAAGGTGAGGTGGGGTGATACATAAAACAAGGGTTTCAAATTAGCTCAGATACCGTTCCATAAACCCAATATGTAATAGACAAGACCTACTCCTTGCTCAGAGAACTGGTCTCAACACGCCCCATTCACCGCACAAGAATATATCTGACTAGTAATAATCTTAAAACCTATGTATTGATATCTCTCTGTTAGTGTGTCAAGTGGGTGTAAAGCGGCATAAACACAGCAGTGAAAAGCAGCTAAACCCCATTATAAAAATAAATTACTTCGAAATACCCATGAAACAAAGACAGTGAAATAGAGCGAAATTCTTACACAATGCGTTCAGGGGCTGTGATGCAACCTGGATTGACCATATCTAGACCCACAGCTGGATGAGACATAAGGGTGGACGCTCTTGGGGCTGAGAGGTTTGGTGAGGTTGGGTGAGCAAACGCAGACCCTTTAAAGTAATACTGCGTGGTACCCATCGCATGGGTCCCAAATCTCCAGGTTCAAGGGCATCTTGCTACATCGAAAACATGCATGAGAAACCCAGAAGATGGTACACCGTGTGATGGGGAAAGGTTTCTAAAACGCACCTCATTTCTCATCTCCTTGTGCTCGGGTTCGCCATTCCAGCCACTTTACTAGCAATCTCCCTACTTGGAGCATCAGCACCTTTAACCTCCTGTTCCGTACAGGTTGCAATTTGTCCTGAGGATGAACGGGAAGACTTGGAACCAATGAGAGACTAGCTCTTGGTGTAGGGACAGGCACAGGTCACTCTATTTTCCCATCAGGAAGAAGAATTAACCACAGGCTCAGCCTGCCCCCCGGAACCAGAACAGGGCCTGAAGCCATCCTGCGCTTTTGCGGCCAGCTCCCTAAAAAGCGAGTTGTAAAATGGAGCTTCAGGGCACTGCAATTCACAAACCTGCAGAGTTATAAATGATAACTCTCGTCCACAAATATATTGAGGGAAGGCAAAGAAGAGGATTTGAAATCAAGGCAGAATTGCAGGAAACAGATTTCAGGAGGTAGATTCGAATCGCCTTTAAAGCACATGAAAAGCGCCAAAACGTTGACAATGATGCCCTTGGCCAAAAAGGGCGTATGCGTTTTTTCCTGAATATATTCAGGAAAAAACGCATACGCCCTTTTTGGCCAACCAAGCAACCTGGAAAGGCAAATCAGCGCCACAAAGAAGACTCGCTTCCCATCGGTCAAAAGGGCCATGCTGAAAAAAGTGTCAAAACCAGAAATGCAGGACAGGCCATGGAGAAATGGGAGCCGTGCTACACTGATGGGCGGGATGTAAATTGCCAACAGCCACTCTGGAGAAGTGTACGGTGAGTCCTGAAACGTCTAAAAAGCAAAGCTTAGAGAGCATAGGGCACTTCCACTCATGGGGGTATACATTGGGAAAATGAAAAATCAGCAAGACACAAGCACCCCAAAGTTTAGGGCTGCTCTGTTGACAAGGACCTCCACTTCATTCCACCTTCAATATCCCAGGAAAGAGAAAAATTGATAAAGGAGTTGTGGTCCTTATGTACAATGGAATACAACTCAGCCATGAAATTAATGTCATAAGGCTAGTAGCAGCATGATGAGTGGATTTAGGTACGACGATTCTAAGTGAAATAAGTCACACAGAAAAGGACACTTCTCATAAGGTATCACTGATAGAGGGAATGTAAAAACCGTTACACTTGAACTGAATTACAAAACAGAACGGAGTCACACATGCAGAAAACACACTATGGCTGCTTAACGGGAAAGGTGAGGTGGGGTGATACATAAAACAAGGGTTTCAAATTAGCTGAGATACCGTTCCATAAACCCAATATGTAATAGACAAGACCTACTCCTTGCTCAGAGAACTGGTCTCAACACGCCCCATTCACCGCACAAGAATATATCTGACTAGTAATAATCTTAAAACCTATGTATTGATATCTCTCTGTTAGTGTGTCAAGTGGGTGTAAAGCGGCATAAACACAGCAGTGAAAAGCAGCTAAACCCCATTATAAAAATAAATTACTTCGAAATACCCATGAAACAAAGACAGTGAAAGAGAGCGAAATTCTTACACAATGCGTCCAGGGGCTGTGATGCAACCTGGATTGACCATATCTAGACCCACAGCTGGATGAGACATAAGGGTGGACACTCTTGGGGCTGAGAGGTTTGGTGAGGTTGGGTGAGCAAACGCAGGCCCTTTAAAGTAATACTGCGTGGTACCCATCGCATGGGTCCCAAATCTCCAGGTTCAAGGGCATCTTGCTACATCGAAAACATGCATGAGAAACCCAGAAGATGGTACACCGTGTGATGGGGAAAGGTTTCTAAAACGCACCTCATTTCTCATCTCCTTGTGCTCGGGTTCGCCATTCCAGCCACTTTACTAGCAATCTCCCTACTTGGAGCATCAGCACCTTTAACCTCCTGTTCCGTACAGGTTGCAATTTGTCCTGAGGATGAACGGGAAGACTTGGAACCAATGAGAGACTAGCTCCTGGTGTAGGGACAGGCACAGGTCACTCTATTTTCCCATCAGGAAGAAGAATTAACCACAGGCTCAGCCTGCCCCCCGGAACCAGAACAGGGCCTGAAGCCATCCTGCGCTTTTGCGGCCAGCTCCCTAAAAAGCGAGTTGTAAAATGGAGCTTCAGGGCACTGCAATTCACAAACCTGCAGAGTTATAAATGATAACTCTCGTCCACAAATATATTGAGGGAAGGCAAAGAAGAGGATTTGAAATCAAGGCAGAATTGCAGGAAACAGATTTCAGGAGGTAGATTCGAATCGCCTTTAAAGCACATGAAAAGCGCCAAAACGTTGACAATGATGCCCTTGGCCAAAAAGGGCGTATGCGTTTTTTCCTGAATATATTCAGGAAAAAACGCATACGCCCTTTTTGGCCAACCAAGCAACCTGGAAAGGCAAATCAGCGCTACAAAGAAGTCTCGCTTCCCATCGGTTAAAAGGGCCATGCTGAAAAAAGTGTCAAAACCAGAAATACAGGAAAGGCCATGGAGAAATGGGAGCCGTGCTACACTGATGGGCGGGATGTAAATTGCCAACAGCCACTCTGGAGAAGTGTACGGTGAGTCCTGAAACGTCTAAAAAGCAAAGCTTAGAGAGCATAGGGCACTTCCACTCATGGGGGTATACATTGGGAAAATTAAAAATCAGCAAGACACAAGCACCCCAAAGTTTAGGGCTGCTCTCTTGACAAGGACCTCCACTTCATTCCACCTTCAATATCCCAGGAAAGAGAAAAATGGATAAAGAAGTTGTGGTCCTTATATACAATGGAATATCACTCAGCCATGAAATCAATGTCATAAGGCTAGTAGCAGCATGATGAGTGGATTTAGGTACGACGATTCTAAGTGAAATAAGTCACACAGAAAAGGACACTTCTCATAATGTATCACTTATAGAGGGAATGTCAAAACCGTTACACTTGAACTGAATTACAAAACAGAACAGAGTCACACATGCAGAAAACACACTATGGCTGCTTAACGGGAAAGGTGAGGTGGGGTGATACATAAAACAAGGGTTTCAAATTAGCTCAGATACCGTTCCATAAAACCAATATGTAATAGACAAGACCTACTCCTTGCTCAGAGAACTGGACTCAACACGCCCTATTCACCGCACAAGAATATATCTGACTAGTAATAATCTTAAAACCTATGTATTGATATCTCTCTGTTAGTGTGTCAAGTGGGTGTAAAGCGGCATAAACACAGCAGTGAAAAGCAGCTAAACCCCATTATAAAAATAAATTACTTTGAAAAACCCATGAAACAAAGACAGTGAAAGAGAGCGAAATTCTTACACAATGCGTTCAGGGGCTGTGATGCAACCTGGATTGACCATATCTAGACCCACAGCTGGATGAGACATAAGGGTGGACACTCTTGGGGCTGAGAGGTTTGGTGAGGTTGGGTGAGCAAACGCAGACCCTTTAAAGTAATACTGCGTGGTACCCATCGCATGGGTCCCAAATCTCCAGGTTCAAGGGCATCTTCCTACATCGAAAACATGCATGAGAAAACAAAAAGATGGTACACCATGTGATGGGGAAAGGTTTCTAAAACGCACCTCATTTCTCTTCTCCTTGTGCCCGGGTTCGCCATTCCAGCCGCTTTACTAACAATCTCCCTACTTGGAGCATCAGCACCTTTAACCTCCTGTTCCGTACAGGTTGCAATTTGTCCTGAGGATGAACGGGAAGACTTGGAACCAATGAGAGACTAGCTCTTGGTGTAGTGACAGGCACAGGTCACTCTATTTTCCCATCAGGAAGAAGAATTAACCACAGGCTCAGCCTGCCCCCCGGAACCAGAGCAGGGCCTGAAGCCATCCTGCGCTTTTGCGGCCAGCTCCCTAAAAAGCGAGTTGTAAAATGGAGCTTCAGGGCACTGCAATTCACAAACCTGCAGAGTTATAAATGATAACTCTCGTCCACAAATATATTGAGGGAAGGCAAAGAAGAGGATTTGAAATCAAGGCAGAATTGCAGGAAACAGATTTCAGGAGGTAGATTCGAATCGCCTTTAAAGCACATGAAAAGCGCCAAAACGTTGACAATGATGCCCTTGGCCAAAAAGGGCGTATGCGTTTTTTCCTGAATATATTCAGGAAAAAACGCATACGCCCTTTTTGGCCAACCAAGCAACCTGGAAAGGCAAATCAGCGCCACAAAGAAGACTCGCTTCCCATCGGTTAAAAGGGCCATGCTGAAAAAAGTGTCAAAACCAGAAATGCAGGACAGGCCATGGAGAAATGGGAGCCGTGCTACACTGATGGGCGGGATGTAAATTGCCAACAGACACTCTGGAGAAGTGTACGGTGAGTCCTGAAACGTCTAAATAACAAAGCTTAGAGAGCATAGGGCACTTCCACTCATGGGGGTATACATTGGGAAAATTAAAAATCAGCAAGACACAAGCACCCCAAAGTTTAGGGCTGCTCTGTTGACAAGGACCTCCACTTCATTCCACCTTCAATATCCCAGGAAAGAGAAAAATTGATAAAGGAGTTGTGGTCCTTATGTACAATGGAATACCACTCAGCCATGAAATTAATGTCATAAGGCTAGTAGCAGCATGATGAGTGGATTTAGGTACGACGATTCTAAGTGAAATAAGTCACACAGAAAAGGACACTTCTCATAAGGTATCACTGATAGAGGGAATGTAAAAACCGTTACACTTGAACTGAATTACAAAACAGAACGGAGTCACACATGCAGAAAACACACTATGGCTGCTTAACGGGAAAGGTGAGGTGGGGTGATACATAAAACAAGGGTTTCAAATTAGCTCAGATACCGTTCCATAAACCCAATATGTAATAGACAAGACCTACTCCTTGCTCAGAGAACTGGTCTCAACACGCCCCATTCACCGCACAAGAATATATCTGACTAGTAATAATCTTAAAACCTATGTATTGATATCTCTCTGTTAGTGTGTCAAGTGGGTGTAAAGCGGCATAAACACAGCAGTGAAAAGCAGCTAAACCCCATTATAAAAATAAATTACTTCGAAATACCCATGAAACAAAGACAGTGAAATAGAGCGAAATTCTTACACAATGCGTTCAGGGGCTGTGATGCAACCTGGATTGACCATATCTAGACCCACAGCTGGATGAGACATAAGGGTGGACGCTCTTCGGGCTGAGAGGTTTGGTGAGGTTGGGTGAGCAAACGCAGACCCTTTAAAGTAATACTGCGTGGTACCCATCGCATGGGTCCCAAATCTCCAGGTTCAAGGGCATCTTGCTACATCGAAAACATGCATGAGAAACCCAGAAGATGGTACACCGTGTGATGGGGAAAGGTTTCTAAAACGCACCTCATTTCTCATCTCCTTGTGCTCGGGTTCGCCATTCCAGCCACTTTACTAGCAATCTCCCTACTTGGAGCATCAGCACCTTTAACCTCCTGTTCCGTACAGGTTGCAATTTGTCCTGAGGATGAACGGGAAGACTTGGAACCAATGAGAGACTAGCTCTTGGTGTAGGGACAGGCACAGGTCACTCTATTTTCCCATCAGGAAGAAGAATTAACCACAGGCTCAGCCTGCCCCCCGGAACCAGAACAGGGCCTGAAGCCATCCTGCGCTTTTGCGGCCAGCTCCCTAAAAAGCGAGTTGTAAAATGGAGCTTCAGGGCACTGCAATTCACAAACCTGCAGAGTTATAAATGATAACTCTCGTCCACAAATATATTGAGGGAAGGCAAAGAAGAGGATTTGAAATCAAGGCAGAATTGCAGGAAACAGATTTCAGGAGGTAGATTCGAATCGCCTTTAAAGCACATGAAAAGCGGCAAAACGTTGACAATGATGCCCTTGGCCAAAAAGGGCGTATGCGTTTTTTCCTGAATATATTCAGGAAAAAACGCATACGCCCTTTTTGGCCAACCAAGCAACCTGGAAAGGCAAATCAGCGCTACAAAGAAGTCTCGCTTCCCATCGGTTAAAAGGGCCATGCTGAAAAAAGTGTCAAAACCAGAAATACAGGAAAGGCCATGGAGAAATGGGAGCCGTGCTACACTGATGGGTGGGATGTAAATTGCCAACAGACACTCTGGAGAAGTGTACGGTGAGTCCTGAAACGTCTAAAAAGCAAAGCTTAGAGAGCATAGGGCACTTCCACTCATGGGGGTATACATTGGGAAAATTAAAAATCAGCAAGACACAAGCACCCCAAAGTTTAGGGCTGCTCTCTTGACAAGGACCTCCACTTCATTCCACCTTCAATATCCCAGGAAAGAGAAAAATGGATAAAGAAGTTGTGGTCCTTATATACAATGGAATATCACTCAGCCATGAAATCAATGTCATAAGGCTAGTAGCAGCATGATGAGTGGATTTAGGTACGACGATTCTAAGTGAAATAAGTCACACAGAAAAGGACACTTCTCATAATGTATCACTTATAGAGGGAATGTCAAAACCGTTACACTTGAACTGAATTACAAAACAGAACAGAGTCACACATGCAGAAAACACACTATGGCTGCTTAACGGGAAAGGTGAGGTGGGGTGATACATAAAACAAGGGTTTCAAATTAGCTCAGATACCGTTCCATAAAACCAATATGTAATAGACAAGACCTACTCCTTGCTCAGAGAACTGGACTCAACACGCCCTATTCACCGCACAAGAATATATCTGACTAGTAATAATCTTAAAACCTATGTATTGATATCTCTCTGTTAGTGTGTCAAGTGGGTGTAAAGCGGCATAAACACAGCAGTGAAAAGCAGCTAAACCCCATTATAAAAATAAATTACTTTGAAAAACCCATGAAACAAAGACAGTGAAAGAGAGCGAAATTCTTACACAATGCGTTCAGGGGCTGTGATGCAACCTGGATTGACCATATCTAGACCCACAGCTGGATGAGACATAAGGGTGGACACTCTTGGGGCTGAGAGGTTTGGTGAGGTTGGGTGAGCAAACGCAGACCCTTTAAAGTAATACTGCGTGGTACCCATCGCATGGGTCCCAAATCTCCAGGTTCAAGGGCATCTTCCTACATCGAAAACATGCATGAGAAAACAAAAAGATGGTACACCATGTGATGGGGAAAGGTTTCTAAAACGCACCTCATTTCTCTTCTCCTTGTGCCCGGGTTCGCCATTCCAGCCGCTTTACTAACAATCTCCCTACTTGGAGCATCAGCACCTTTAACCTCCTGTTCCGTACAGGTTGCAATTTGTCCTGAGGATGAACGGGAAGACTTGGAACCAATGAGAGACTAGCTCTTGGTGTAGTGACAGGCACAGGTCACTCTATTTTCCCATCAGGAAGAAGAATTAACCACAGGCTCAGCCTGCCCCCCGGAACCAGAGCAGGGCCTGAAGCCATCCTGCGCTTTTGCGGCCAGCTCCCTAAAAAGCGAGTTGTAAAATGGAGCTTCAGGGCACTGCAATTCACAAACCTGCAGAGTTATAAATGATAACTCTCGTCCACAAATATATTGAGGGAAGGCAAAGAAGAGGATTTGAAATCAAGGCAGAATTGCAGGAAACAGATTTCAGGAGGTAGATTCGAATCGCCTTTAAAGCACATGAAAAGCGGCAAAACGTTGACAATGATGCCCTTGGCCAAAAAGGGCGTATGCGTTTTTTCCTGAATATATTCAGGAAAAAACGCATACGCCCTTTTTGGCCAACCAAGCAACCTGGAAAGGCAAATCAGCGCCACAAAGAAGACTCGCTTCCCATCGGTCAAAAGGGCCATGCTGAAAAAAGTGTCAAAACCAGAAATGCAGGACAGGCCATGGAGAAATGGGAGCCGTGCTACACTGATGGGTGGGATGTAAATTGCCAACAGCCACTCTAGAGAAGTGTACGGTGAGTCCTGAAACGTCTAAATAACAAAGCTTAGAGAGCATAGGGCACTTCCACTCATGGGGGTATACATTGGGAAAATGAAAAATCAGCAAGACACAAGCACCCCAAAGTTTAGGGCTGCTCTGTTGACAAGGACCTCCACTTCATTCCACCTTCAATATCCCAGGAAAGAGAAAAATGGATAAAGGAGTTGTGGTCCTTATGTACAATGGAATACCACTCAGCCATGAAATTAATGTCATAAGGCTAGTAGCAGCATGATGAGTGGATTTAGGTACGACGATTCTAAGTGAAATAAGTCACACAGAAAAGGACACTTCTCATAAGGTATCACTGATAGAGGGAATGTAAAAACCGTTACACTTGAACTGAATTACAAAACAGAACGGAGTCACACATGCAGAAAACACACTATGGCTGCTTAACGGGAAAGGTGAGGTGGGGTGATACATAAAACAAGGGTTTCAAATTAGCTCAGATACCGTTCCATAAACCCAATATGTAATAGACAAGACCTACTCCTTGCTCAGAGAACTGGTCTCAACACGCCCCATTCACCGCACAAGAATATATCTGACTAGTAATAATCTTAAAACCTATGTATTGATATCTCTCTGTTAGTGTGTCAAGTGGGTGTAAAGCGGCATAAACACAGCAGTGAAAGGCAGCTAAACCCTATTATAAAAATAAATTACTTCGAAATACCCATGAAACAAAGACAGTGAAAGACAGCGAAATTCTTACACAATGCGTCCAGGGGCTGTGATGCAACCTGGATTGACCATATCTAGACCCACAGCTGGATGAGACATAAGGGTGGACACTCTTGGGGCTGAGAGGTTTGGTGAGGTTGGGTGAGCAAACGCAGACCCTTTAAAGTAATACTGCGTGGTACCCATCGCATGGGTCCCAAATCTCCAGGTTCAAGGGCATCTTGCTACATCGAAAACATGCATGAGAAACCCAGAAGATGGTACACCGTGTGATGGGGAAAGGTTTCTAAAACGCACCTCATTTCTCATCTCCTTGTGCTCGGGTTCGCCATTCCAGCCACTTTACTAGCAATCTCCCTACTTGGAGCATCAGCACCTTTAACCTCCTGTTCTGTACAGGTTGCAATTTGTCCTGAGGATGAACGGGAAGACTTGGAACCAATGAGAGACTAGCTCCTGGTGTAGGGACAGGCACAGGTCAGTCTATTTTCCCATCAGGAAGAAGAATTAACCACAGGCTCAGCCTGCCCCCCGGAACCAGAGCAGGGCCTGAAGCCATCCTGCGCTTTTGCGGCCAGCTCCCTAAAAAGCGAGTTGTAAAATGGAGCTTCAGGGCACTGCAATTCACAAACCTGCAGAGTTATAAATGATAACTCTCGTCCACAAATATATTGAGGGAAGGCAAAGAAGAGGATTTGAAATCAAGGCAGAATTGCAGGAAACAGATTTCAGGAGGTAGATTCGAATCGCCTTTAAAGCACATGAAAAGCGGCAAAACGTTGACAATGATGCCCTTGGCCAAAAAGGGCGTATGCGTTTTTTCCTGAATATATTCAGGAAAAAACGCATACGCCCTTTTTGGCCAACCAAGCAACCTGGAAAGGCAAATCAGCGCTACAAAGAAGTCTCGCTTCCCATCGGTTAAAAGGGCCATGCTGAAAAAAGTGTCAAAATCAGAAATACAGGACAGGCCATGGAGAAATGGGAGCCTTGCTACACTGATGGGTGGGATGTAAATTGCCAACAGCCACTCTGGAGAAGAGTACGGTGTGTCCTGAATTATCTAAAAAACACAGCTTAGAGAGCATAGGGCACTTCCACTCATGGGGGTATAAATTGGGAAAATGAAAAATCAGCAAGACACAAGCACCCCAAAGTTTAGGGCTGCTCTGTTGACAAGGACCTCCACTTCATTCCACCTTCAATATCCCAGGAAAGAGAAAAATGGATAAAGGAGTTGTGGTCCTTATTTACAATGGAATATCACTCAATCATGAAATCAATGTCATAAGGCTAGTAGCAGCATGATGAGTGGATTTAGGTACGACGATTCTAAGTGAAATAAGTCACACAGAAAAGGACACTTCTCATAAGGTATCACTGATAGAGGGAATGTAAAAACCGTTACACTTGAACTGAATTACAAAACAGAACGGAGTCACACATGCAGAAAACACACTATGGCTGCTTAACGGGAAAGGTGAGGTGGGGTGATACATAAAACAAGGGTTTCAAATTAGCTCAGATACCGTTCCATAAACCCAATATGTAATAGACAAGACCTACTCCTTGCTCAGAGAACTGGTCTCAACACGCCCCATTCACCGCACAAGAATATATCTGACTAGTAATAATCTTAAAACCTATGTATTGATATCTCTCTGTTAGTGTGTCAAGTGGGTGTAAAGCGGCATAAACACAGCAGTGAAAAGCAGCTAAACCCCATTATAAAAATAAATTACTTTGAAAAACCCATGAAACAAAGACAGTGAAAGAGAGCGAAATTCTTACACAATGCGTTCAGGGGCTGTGATGCAACCTGGATTGACCATATCTAGACCCACAGCTGGATGAGACATAAGGGTGGACACTCTTGGGGCTGAGAGGTTTGGTGAGGTTGGGTGAGCAAACACAGACCCTTTAAAGTAATACTGCGTGGTACCCATCGCATGGGTCCCAAATCTCCAGGTTCAAGGGCATCTTGCTACATCGAAAACATGCATGAGAAAACAAAAAGATGGTACACCGTGTGATGGGGAAAGGTTTCTAAAACGCACCTCATTTCTCATCTCCTTGTGCTCGGGTTCGCCATTCCAGCCACTTTACTAGCAATCTCCCTACTTGGAGCATCAGCACCTTTAACCTCCTGTTCCGTACAGGTTGCAATTTGTCCTGAGGATGAACGGGAAGACTTGGAACCAATGAGAGACTAGCTCCTGGTGTAGGGACAGGCACAGGTCACTCTATTTTCCCATCAGGAAGAAGAATTAACCACAGGCTCAGCCTGCCCCCCGGAACCAGAACAGAGCCTGAAGCCATCCTGCGCTTTTGCGGCCAGCTCCCTAAAAAGCGAGTTGTAAAATTGAGCTTCAGGGCACTGCAATTCACAAACCTGCAGAGTTATAAATGATAACTCTCGTCCACAAATATATTGAGGGAAGGCAAAGAAGAGGATTTGAAATCAAGGCAGAATTGCAGGAAACAGATTTCAGGAGGTAGATTCGAATCGCCTTTAAAGCACATGAAAAGCGGCAAAACGTTGACAATGATGCCCTTGGCCAAAAAGGGCGTATGCGTTTTTTCCTGAATATATTCAGGAAAAAACGCATACGCCCTTTTTGGCCAACCAAGCAACCTGGAAAGGCAAATCAGCGCCACAAAGAAGACTCGCTTCCCATCGGTCAAAAGGGCCATGCTGAAAAAAGTGTCAAAACCAGAAATGCAGGACAGGCCATGGAGAAATGGGAGCCGTGCTACACTGATGGGTGGGATGTAAATTGCCAACAGCCACTCTAGAGAAGTGTACGGTGAGTCCTGAAACGTCTAAATAACAAAGCTTAGAGAGCATAGGGCACTTCCACTCATGGGGGTATACATTGGGAAAATGAAAAATCAGCAAGACACAAGCACCCCAAAGTTTAGGGCTGCTCTGTTGACAAGGACCTCCACTTCATTCCACCTTCAATATCCCAGGAAAGAGAAAAATGGATAAAGGAGTTGTGGTCCTTATGTACAATGGAATACCACTCAGCCATGAAATTAATGTCATAAGGCTAGTAGCAGCATGATGAGTGGATTTAGGTACGACGATTCTAAGTGAAATAAGTCACACAGAAAAGGACACTTCTCATAAGGTATCACTGATAGAGGGAATGTAAAAACCGTTACACTTGAACTGAATTACAAAACAGAACGGAGTCACACATGCAGAAAACACACTATGGCTGCTTAACGGGAAAGGTGAGGTGGGGTGATACATAAAACAAGGGTTTCAAATTAGCTCAGATACCGTTCCATAAACCCAATATGTAATAGACAAGACCTACTCCTTGCTCAGAGAACTGGTCTCAACACGCCCCATTCACCGCACAAGAATATATCTGACTAGTAATAATCTTAAAACCTATGTATTGATATCTCTCTGTTAGTGTGTCAAGTGGGTGTAAAGCGGCATAAACACAGCAGTGAAAGGCAGCTAAACCCCATTATAAAAATAAATTACTTCGAAATACCCATGAAACAAAGACAGTGAAAGACAGCGAAATTCTTACACAATGCGTCCAGGGGCTGTGATGCAACCTGGATTGACCATATCTAGACCCACAGCTGGATGAGACATAAGGGTGGACACTCTTGGGGCTGAGAGGTTTGGTGAGGTTGGGTGAGCAAACGCAGACCCTTTAAAGTAATACTGCGTGGTACCCATCGCATGGGTCCCAAATCTCCAGGTTCAAGGGCATCTTGCTACATCGAAAACATGCATGAGAAACCCAGAAGATGGTACACCGTGTGATGGGGAAAGGTTTCTAAAACGCACCTCATTTCTCATCTCCTTGTGCTCGGGTTCGCCATTCCAGCCACTTTACTAGCAATCTCCCTACTTGGAGCATCAGCACCTTTAACCTCCTGTTCTGTACAGGTTGCAATTTGTCCTGAGGATGAACGGGAAGACTTGGAACCAATGAGAGACTAGCTCCTGGTGTAGGGACAGGCACAGGTCACTCTATTTTCCCATCAGGAAGAAGAATTAACCACAGGCTCAGCCTGCCCCCCGGAACCAGAGCAGGGCCTGAAGCCATCCTGCGCTTTTGCGGCCAGCTCCCTAAAAAGCGAGTTGTAAAATGGAGCTTCAGGGCACTGCAATTCACAAACCTGCAGAGTTATAAATGATAACTCTCGTCCACAAATATATTGAGGGAAGGCAAAGAAGAGGATTTGAAATCAAGGCAGAATTGCAGGAAACAGATTTCAGGAGGTAGATTCGAATCGCCTTTAAAGCACATGAAAAGCGGCAAAACGTTGACAATGATGCCCTTGGCCAAAAAGGGCGTATGCGTTTTTTCCTGAATATATTCAGGAAAAAACGCATACGCCCTTTTTGGCCAACCAAGCAACCTGGAAAGGCAAATCAGCGCTACAAAGAAGTCTCGCTTCCCATCGGTTAAAAGGGCCATGCTGAAAAAAGTGTCAAAATCAGAAATACAGGACAGGCCATGGAGAAATGGGAGCCTTGCTACACTGATGGGTGGGATGTAAATTGCCAACAGCCACTCTGGAGAAGAGTACGGTGTGTCCTGAATTATCTAAAAAACACAGCTTAGAGAGCATAGGGCACTTCCACTCATGGGGGTATAAATTGGGAAAATGAAAAATCAGCAAGACACAAGCACCCCAAAGTTTAGGGCTGCTCTGTTGACAAGGACCTCCACTTCATTCCACCTTCAATATCCCAGGAAAGAGAAAAATGGATAAAGGAGTTGTGGTCCTTATTTACAATGGAATATCACTCAGCCATGAAATCAATGTCATAAGGCTAGTAGCAGCATGATGAGTGGATTTAGGTACGACGATTCTAAGTGAAATAAGTCACACAGAAAAGGACACTTCTCATAAGGTATCACTGATAGAGGGAATGTAAAAACCGTTACACTTGAACTGAATTACAAAACAGAACGGAGTCACACATGCAGAAAACACACTATGGCTGCTTAACGGGAAAGGTGAGGTGGGGTGATACATAAAACAAGGGTTTCAAATTAGCTCAGATACCGTTCCATAAACCCAATATGTAATAGACAAGACCTACTCCTTGCTCAGAGAACTGGTCTCAACACGCCCCATTCACCGCACAAGAATATATCTGACTAGTAATAATCTTAAAACCTATGTATTGATATCTCTCTGTTAGTGTGTCAAGTGGGTGTAAAGCGGCATAAACACAGCAGTGAAAAGCAGCTAAACCCCATTATAAAAATAAATTACTTTGAAAAACCCATGAAACAAAGACAGTGAAAGAGAGCGAAATTCTTACACAATGCGTTCAGGGGCTGTGATGCAACCTGGATTGACCATATCTAGACCCACAGCTGGATGAGACATAAGGGTGGACACTCTTGGGGCTGAGAGGTTTGGTGAGGTTGGGTGAGCAAACACAGACCCTTTAAAGTAATACTGCGTGGTACCCATCGCATGGGTCCCAAATCTCCAGGTTCAAGGGCATCTTGCTACATCGAAAACATGCATGAGAAAACAAAAAGATGGTACACCGTGTGATGGGGAAAGGTTTCTAAAACGCACCTCATTTCTCATCTCCTTGTGCTCGGGTTCGCCATTCCAGCCACTTTACTAGCAATCTCCCTACTTGGAGCATCAGCACCTTTAACCTCCTGTTCCGTACAGGTTGCAATTTGTCCTGAGGATGAACGGGAAGACTTGGAACCAATGAGAGACTAGCTCCTGGTGTAGGGACAGGCACAGGTCACTCTATTTTCCCATCAGGAAGAAGAATTAACCACAGGCTCAGCCTGCCCCCCGGAACCAGAACAGAGCCTGAAGCCATCCTGCGCTTTTGCGGCCAGCTCCCTAAAAAGCGAGTTGTAAAATTGAGCTTCAGGGCACTGCAATTCACAAACCTGCAGAGTTATAAATGATAACTCTCGTCCACAAATATATTGAGGGAAGGCAAAGAAGAGGATTTGAAATCAAGGCAGAATTGCAGGAAACAGATTTCAGGAGGTAGATTCGAATCGCCTTTAAAGCACATGAAAAGCGGCAAAACGTTGACAATGATGCCCTTGGCCAAAAAGGGCGTATGCGTTTTTTCCTGAATATATTCAGGAAAAAACGCATACGCCCTTTTTGGCCAACCAAGCAACCTGGAAAGGCAAATCAGCGCTACAAAGAAGTCTCGCTTCCCATCGGTTAAAAGGGCCATGCTGAAAAAAGTGTCAAAACCAGAAATACAGGAAAGGCCATGGAGAAATGGGAGCCGTGCTACACTGATGGGCGGGATGTAAATTGCCAACAGCCACTCTGGAGAAGTGTACGGTGAGTCCTGAAACGTCTAAAAAGCAAAGCTTAGAGAGCATAGGGCACTTCCACTCATGGGGGTATACATTGGGAAAATTAAAAATCAGCAAGACACAAGCACCCCAAAGTTTAGGGCTGCTCTCTTGACAAGGACCTCCACTTCATTCCACCTTCAATATCCCAGGAAAGAGAAAAATGGATAAAGAAGTTGTGGTCCTTATATACAATGGAATATCACTCAGCCATGAAATCAATGTCATAAGGCTAGTAGCAGCATGATGAGTGGATTTAGGTACGACGATTCTAAGTGAAATAAGTCACACAGAAAAGGACACTTCTCATAAGGTATCACTTATAGAGGGAATGTCAAAACCGTTACACTTGAACTGAATTACAAAACAGAACGGAGTCACACATGCAGAAAACACACTATGGCTGCTTAACGGGAAAGGTGAGGTGGGGTGATACATAAAACAAGGGTTTCAAATTAGCTCAGATACCGTTCCATAAAACCAATATGTAATAGACAAGACCTACTCCTTGCTCAGAGAACTGGACTCAACACGCCCTATTCACCGCACAAGAATATATCTGACTAGTAATAATCTTAAAACCTATGTATTGATATCTCTCTGTTAGTGTGTCAAGTGGGTGTAAAGCGGCATAAACACAGCAGTGAAAAGCAGCTAAACCCCATTATAAAAATAAATTACTTTGAAAAACCCATGAAACAAAGACAGTGAAAGAGAGCGAAATTCTTACACAATGCGTTCAGGGGCTGTGATGCAACCTGGATTGACCATATCTAGACCCACAGCTGGATGAGACATAAGGGTGGACACTCTTGGGGCTGAGAGGTTTGGTGAGGTTGGGTGAGCAAACGCAGACCCTTTAAAGTAATACTGCGTGGTACCCATCGCATGGGTCCCAAATCTCCAGGTTCAAGGGCATCTTCCTACATCGAAAACATGCATGAGAAAACAAAAAGATGGTACACCATGTGATGGGGAAAGGTTTCTAAAACGCACCTCATTTCTCTTCTCCTTGTGCCCGGGTTCGCCATTCCAGCCGCTTTACTAACAATCTCCCTACTTGGAGCATCAGCACCTTTAACCTCCTGTTCCGTACAGGTTGCAATTTGTCCTGAGGATGAACGGGAAGACTTGGAACCAATGAGAGACTAGCTCTTGGTGTAGTGACAGGCACAGGTCACTCTATTTTCCCATCAGGAAGAAGAATTAACCACAGGCTCAGCCTGCCCCCCGGAACCAGAGCAGGGCCTGAAGCCATCCTGCGCTTTTGCGGCCAGCTCCCTAAAAAGCGAGTTGTAAAATGGAGCTTCAGGGCACTGCAATTCACAAACCTGCAGAGTTATAAATGATAACTCTCGTCCACAAATATATTGAGGGAAGGCAAAGAAGAGGATTTGAAATCAAGGCAGAATTGCAGGAAACAGATTTCAGGAGGTAGATTCGAATCGCCTTTAAAGCACATGAAAAGCGGCAAAACGTTGACAATGATGCCCTTGGCCAAAAAGGGCGTATGCGTTTTTTCCTGAATATATTCAGGAAAAAACGCATACGCCCTTTTTGGCCAACCAAGCAACCTGGAAAGGCAAATCAGCGCCACAAAGAAGACTCGCTTCCCATCGGTTAAAAGGGCCATGCTGAAAAAAGTGTCAAAACCAGAAATGCAGGACCGGCCATGGAGAAATGGGAGCCGTGCTACACTGATGGGCGGGATGTAAATTGCCAACAGCCACTCTGGAGAAGTGTACGGTGAGTCCTGAAACGTCTAAATAACAAAGCTTAGAGAGCATAGGGCACTTCCACTCATGGGGGTATACATTGGGAAAATTAAAAATCAGCAAGACACAAGCACCCCAAAGTTTAGGGCTGCTCTGTTGACAAGGACCTCCACTTCATTCCACCTTCAATATCCCAGGAAAGAGAAAAATTGATAAAGGAGTTGTGGTCCTTATGTACAATGGAATACCACTCAGCCATGAAATTAATGTCATAAGGCTAGTAGCAGCATGATGAGTGGATTTAGGTACGACGATTCTAAGTGAAATAAGTCACACAGAAAAGGACACTTCTCATAAGGTATCACTGATAGAGGGAATGTAAAAACCGTTACACTTGAACTGAATTACAAAACAGAACGGAGTCACACATGCAGAAAACACACTATGGCTGCTTAACGGGAAAGGTGAGGTGGGGTGATACATAAAACAAGGGTTTCAAATTAGCTCAGATACCGTTCCATAAACCCAATATGTAATAGACAAGACCTACTCCTTGCTCAGAGAACTGGTCTCAACACGCCCCATTCACCGCACAAGAATATATCTGACTAGTAATAATCTTAAAACCTATGTATTGATATCTCTCTGTTAGTGTGTCAAGTGGGTGTAAAGCGGCATAAACACAGCAGTGAAAAGCAGCTAAACCCCATTATAAAAATAAATTACTTCGAAATACCCATGAAACAAAGACAGTGAAATAGAGCGAAATTCTTACACAATGCGTTCAGGGGCTGTGATGCAACCTGGATTGACCATATCTAGACCCACAGCTGGATGAGACATAAGGGTGGACGCTCTTGGGGCTGAGAGGTTTGGTGAGGTTGGGTGAGCAAACGCAGACCCTTTAAAGTAATACTGCGTGGTACCCATCGCATGGGTCCCAAATCTCCAGGTTCAAGGGCATCTTGCTACATCGAAAACATGCATGAGAAACCCAGAAGATGGTACACCGTGTGATGGGGAAAGGTTTCTAAAACGCACCTCATTTCTCATCTCCTTGTGCTCGGGTTCGCCATTCCAGCCACTTTACTAGCAATCTCCCTACTTGGAGCATCAGCACCTTTAACCTCCTGTTCCGTACAGGTTGCAATTTGTCCTGAGGATGAACGGGAAGACTTGGAACCAATGAGAGACTAGCTCCTGGTGTAGGGACAGGCACAGGTCACTCTATTTTCCCATCAGGAAGAAGAATTAACCACAGGCTCAGCCTGCCCCCCGGAACCAGAACAGGGCCTGAAGCCATCCTGCGCTTTTGCGGCCAGCTCCCTAAAAAGCGAGTTGTAAAATGGAGCTTCAGGGCACTGCAATTCACAAACCTGCAGAGTTATAAATGATAACTCTCGTCCACAAATATATTGAGGGAAGGCAAAGAAGAGGATTTGAAATCAAGGCAGAATTGCAGGAAACAGATTTCAGGAGGTAGATTCGAATCGCCTTTAAAGCACATGAAAAGCGGCAAAACGTTGACAATGATGCCCTTGGCCAAAAAGGGCGTATGCGTTTTTTCCTGAATATATTCAGGAAAAAACGCATACGCCCTTTTTGGCCAACCAAGCAACCTGGAAAGGCAAATCAGCGCTACAAAGAAGTCTCGCTTCCCATCGGTTAAAAGGGCCATGCTGAAAAAAGTGTCAAAACCAGAAATACAGGAAAGGCCATGGAGAAATGGGAGCCGTGCTACACTGATGGGCGGGATGTAAATTGCCAACAGCCACTCTGGAGAAGTGTACGGTGAGTCCTGAAACGTCTAAAAAGCAAAGCTTAGAGAGCATAGGGCACTTCCACTCATGGGGGTATACATTGGGAAAATTAAAAATCAGCAAGACACAAGCACCCCAAAGTTTAGGGCTGCTCTCTTGACAAGGACCTCCACTTCATTCCACCTTCAATATCCCAGGAAAGAGAAAAATGGATAAAGAAGTTGTGGTCCTTATATACAATGGAATATCACTCAGCCATGAAATCAATGTCATAAGGCTAGTAGCAGCATGATGAGTGGATTTAGGTACGACGATTCTAAGTGAAATAAGTCACACAGAAAAGGACACTTCTCATAATGTATCACTTATAGAGGGAATGTAAAAACCGTTACACTTGAACTGAATTACAAAACAGAACAGAGTCACACATGCAGAAAACACACTATGGCTGCTTAACGGGAAAGGTGAGGTGGGGTGATACATAAAACAAGGGTTTCAAATTAGCTCAGATACCGTTCCATAAAACCAATATGTAATAGACAAGACCTACTCCTTGCTCAGAGAACTGGACTCAACACGCCCTATTCACCGCACAAGAATATATCTGACTAGTAATAATCTTAAAACCTATGTATTGATATCTCTCTGTTAGTGTGTCAAGTGGGTGTAAAGCGGCATAAACACAGCAGTGAAAAGCAGCTAAACCCCATTATAAAAATAAATTACTTTGAAAAACCCATGAAACAAAGACAGTGAAAGAGAGCGAAATTCTTACACAATGCGTTCAGGGGCTGTGATGCAACCTGGATTGACCATATCTAGACCCACAGCTGGATGAGACATAAGGGTGGACACTCTTGGGGCTGAGAGGTTTGGTGAGGTTGGGTGAGCAAACGCAGACCCTTTAAAGTAATACTGCGTGGTACCCATCGCATGGGTCCCAAATCTCCAGGTTCAAGGGCATCTTCCTACATCGAAAACATGCATGAGAAAACAAAAAGATGGTACACCATGTGATGGGGAAAGGTTTCTAAAACGCACCTCATTTCTCTTCTCCTTGTGCCCGGGTTCGCCATTCCAGCCGCTTTACTAACAATCTCCCTACTTGGAGCATCAGCACCTTTAACCTCCTGTTCCGTACAGGTTGCAATTTGTCCTGAGGATGAACGGGAAGACTTGGAACCAATGAGAGACTAGCTCTTGGTGTAGTGACAGGCACAGGTCACTCTATTTTCCCATCAGGAAGAAGAATTAACCACAGGCTCAGCCTGCCCCCCGGAACCAGAGCAGGGCCTGAAGCCATCCTGCGCTTTTGCGGCCAGCTCCCTAAAAAGCGAGTTGTAAAATGGAGCTTCAGGGCACTACAATTCACAAACCTGCAGAGTTATAAATGATAACTCTCGTCCACAAATATATTGAGGGAAGGCAAAGAAGAGGATTTGAAATCAAGGCAGAATTGCAGGAAACAGATTTCAGGAGGTAGATTCGAATCGCCTTTAAAGCACATGAAAAGCGGCAAAACGTTGACAATGATGCCCTTGGCCAAAAAGGGCGTATGCGTTTTTTCCTGAATATATTCAGGAAAAAACGCATACGCCCTTTTTGGCCAACCAAGCAACCTGGAAAGGCAAATCAGCGCCACAAAGAAGACTCGCTTCCCATCGGTTAAAAGGGCCATGCTGAAAAAAGTGTCAAAACCAGAAATGCAGGACCGGCCATGGAGAAATGGGAGCCGTGCTACACTGATGGGCGGGATGTAAATTGCCAACAGCCACTCTGGAGAAGTGTACGGTGAGTCCTGAAACGTCTAAATAACAAAGCTTAGAGAGCATAGGGCACTTCCACTCATGGGGGTATACATTGGGAAAATTAAAAATCAGCAAGACACAAGCACCCCAAAGTTTAGGGCTGCTCTGTTGACAAGGACCTCCACTTCATTCCACCTTCAATATCCCAGGAAAGAGAAAAATTGATAAAGGAGTTGTGGTCCTTATGTACAATGGAATACCACTCAGCCATGAAATTAATGTCATAAGGCTAGTAGCAGCATGATGAGTGGATTTAGGTACGACGATTCTAAGTGAAATAAGTCACACAGAAAAGGACACTTCTCATAAGGTATCACTGATAGAGGGAATGTAAAAACCGTTACACTTGAACTGAATTACAAAACAGAACGGAGTCACACATGCAGAAAACACACTATGGCTGCTTAACGGGAAAGGTGAGGTTGGGTGATACATAAAACAAGGGTTTCAAATTAGCTCAGATACCGTTCCATAAACCCAATATGTAATAGACAAGACCTACTCCTTGCTCAGAGAACTGGTCTCAACACGCCCCATTCACCGCACAAGAATATATCTGACTAGTAATAATCTTAAAACCTATGTATTGATATCTCTCTGTTAGTGTGTCAAGTGGGGGTAAAGCGGCATAAACACAGCAGTGAAAAGCAGCTAAACCCCATTATAAAAATAAATTACTTCGAAATACCCATGAAACAAAGACAGTGAAATAGAGCGAAATTCTTACACAATGCGTTCAGGGGCTGTGATGCAACCTGGATTGACCATATCTAGACCCACAGCTGGATGAGACATAAGGGTGGACGCTCTTGGGGCTGAGAGGTTTGGTGAGGTTGGGTGAGCAAACGCAGACCCTTTAAAGTAATACTGCGTGGTACCCATCGCATGGGTCCCAAATCTCCAGGTTCAAGGGCATCTTGCTACATCGAAAACATGCATGAGAAACCCAGAAGATGGTACACCGTGTGATGGGGAAAGGTTTCTAAAACGCACCTCATTTCTCATCTCCTTGTGCTCGGGTTCGCCATTCCAGCCACTTTACTAGCAATCTCCCTACTTGGAGCATCAGCACCTTTAACCTCCTGTTCCGTACAGGTTGCAATTTGTCCTGAGGATGAACGGGAAGACTTGGAACCAATGAGAGACTAGCTCCTGGTGTAGGGACAGGCACAGGTCACTCTATTTTCCCATCAGGAAGAAGAATTAACCACAGGCTCAGCCTGCCCCCCGGAACCAGAACAGGGCCTGAAGCCATCCTGCGCTTTTGCGGCCAGCTCCCTAAAAAGCGAGTTGTAAAATGGAGCTTCAGGGCACTGCAATTCACAAACCTGCAGAGTTATAAATGATAACTCTCGTCCACAAATATATTGAGGGAAGGCAAAGAAGAGGATTTGAAATCAAGGCAGAATTGCAGGAAACAGATTTCAGGAGGTAGATTCGAATCGCCTTTAAAGCACATGAAAAGCGGCAAAACGTTGACAATGATGCCCTTGGCCAAAAAGGGCGTATGCGTTTTTTCCTGAATATATTCAGGAAAAAACGCATACGCCCTTTTTGGCCAACCAAGCAACCTGGAAAGGCAAATCAGCGCTACAAAGAAGTCTCGCTTCCCATCGGTTAAAAGGGCCATGCTGAAAAAAGTGTCAAAACCAGAAATACAGGAAAGGCCATGGAGAAATGGGAGCCGTGCTACACTGATGGGCGGGATGTAAATTGCCAACAGCCACTCTGGAGAAGTGTACGGTGAGTCCTGAAACGTCTAAAAAGCAAAGCTTAGAGAGCATAGGGCACTTCCACTCATGGGGGTATACATTGGGAAAATTAAAAATCAGCAAGACACAAGCACCCCAAAGTTTAGGGCTGCTCTCTTGACAAGGACCTCCACTTCATTCCACCTTCAATATCCCAGGAAAGAGAAAAATGGATAAAGAAGTTGTGGTCCTTATATACAATGGAATATCACTCAGCCATGAAATCAATGTCATAAGGCTAGTAGCAGCATGATGAGTGGATTTAGGTACGACGATTCTAAGTGAAATAAGTCACACAGAAAAGGACACTTCTCATAATGTATCACTTATAGAGGGAATGTAAAAACCGTTACACTTGAACTGAATTACAAAACAGAACAGAGTCACACATGCAGAAAACACACTATGGCTGCTTAACGGGAAAGGTGAGGTGGGGTGATACATAAAACAAGGGTTTCAAATTAGCTCAGATACCGTTCCATAAAACCAATATGTAATAGACAAGACCTACTCCTTGCTCAGAGAACTGGACTCAACACGCCCTATTCACCGCACAAGAATATATCTGACTAGTAATAATCTTAAAACCTATGTATTGATATCTCTCTGTTAGTGTGTCAAGTGGGTGTAAAGCGGCATAAACACAGCAGTGAAAAGCAGCTAAACCCCATTATAAAAATAAATTACTTTGAAAAACCCATGAAACAAAGACAGTGAAAGAGAGCGAAATTCTTACACAATGCGTTCAGGGGCTGTGATGCAACCTGGATTGACCATATCTAGACCCACAGCTGGATGAGACATAAGGGTGGACACTCTTGGGGCTAAGAGGTTTGGTGAGGTTGGGTGAGCAAACGCAGACCCTTTAAAGTAATACTGCGTGGTACCCATCGCATGGGTCCCAAATCTCCAGGTTCAAGGGCATCTTGCTACATCGAAAACATGCATGAGAAAACAAAAAGATGGTACACCGTGTGATGGGGAAAGGTTTCTAAAACGCACCTCATTTCTCATCTCCTTGTGCTCGGGTTCGCCATTCCAGCCACTTTACTAGCAATCTCCCTACTTGGAGCATCAGCACCTTTAACCTCCTGTTCCGTACAGGTTGCAATTTGTCCTGAGGATGAACGGGAAGACTTGGAACCAATGAGAGACTAGCTCCTGGTGTAGGGACAGGCACAGGTCACTCTATTTTCCCATCAGGAAGAAGAATTAACCACAGGCTCAGCCTGCCCCCCGGAACCAGAACAGGGCCTGAAGCCATCCTGCGCTTTTGCGGCCAGCTCCCTAAAAAGCGAGTTGTAAAATGGAGCTTCAGGGCACTGCAATTCACAAACCTGCAGAGTTATAAATGATAACTCTCGTCCACAAATATATTGAGGGAAGGCAAAGAAGAGGATTTGAAATCAAGGCAGAATTGCAGGAAACAGATTTCAGGAGGTAGATTCGAATCGCCTTTAAAGCACATGAAAAGCGGCAAAACGTTGACAATGATGCCCTTGGCCAAAAAGGGCGTATGCGTTTTTTCCTGAATATATTCAGGAAAAAACGCATACGCCCTTTTTGGCCAACCAAGCAACCTGGAAAGGCAAATCAGCGCTACAAAGAAGTCTCGCTTCCCATCGGTTAAAAGGGCCATGCTGAAAAAAGTGTCAAAACCAGAAATACAGGAAAGGCCATGGAGAAATGGGAGCCGTGCTACACTGATGGGCGGGATGTAAATTGCCAACAGCCACTCTGGAGAAGTGTACGGTGAGTCCTGAAACGTCTAAAAAGCAAAGCTTAGAGAGCATAGGGCACTTCCACTCATGGGGGTATACATTGGGAAAATTAAAAATCAGCAAGACACAAGCACCCCAAAGTTTAGGGCTGCTCTCTTGACAAGGACCTCCACTTCATTCCACCTTCAATATCCCAGGAAAGAGAAAAATGGATAAAGAAGTTGTGGTCCTTATATACAATGGAATATCACTCAGCCATGAAATCAATGTCATAAGGCTAGTAGCAGCATGATGAGTGGATTTAGGTACGACGATTCTAAGTGAAATAAGTCACACAGAAAAGGACACTTCTCATAATGTATCACTTATAGAGGGAATGTAAAAACCGTTACACTTGAACTGAATTACAAAACAGAACAGAGTCACACATGCAGAAAACACACTATGGCTGCTTAACGGGAAAGGTGAGGTGGGGTGATACATAAAACAAGGGTTTCAAATTAGCTCAGATACCGTTCCATAAAACCAATATGTAATAGACAAGACCTACTCCTTGCTCAGAGAACTGGACTCAACACGCCCTATTCACCGCACAAGAATATATCTGACTAGTAATAATCTTAAAACCTATGTATTGATATCTCTCTGTTAGTGTGTCAAGTGGGTGTAAAGCGGCATAAACACAGCAGTGAAAAGCAGCTAAACCCCATTATAAAAATAAATTACTTTGAAAAACCCATGAAACAAAGACAGTGAAAGAGAGCGAAATTCTTACACAATGCGTTCAGGGGCTGTGATGCAACCTGGATTGACCATATCTAGACCCACAGCTGGATGAGACATAAGGGTGGACACTCTTGGGGCTGAGAGGTTTGGTGAGGTTGGGTGAGCAAACGCAGACCCTTTAAAGTAATACTGCGTGGTACCCATCGCATGGGTCCCAAATCTCCAGGTTCAAGGGCATCTTCCTACATCGAAAACATGCATGAGAAAACAAAAAGATGGTACACCATGTGATGGGGAAAGGTTTCTAAAACGCACCTCATTTCTCTTCTCCTTGTGCCCGGGTTCGCCATTCCAGCCGCTTTACTAACAATCTCCCTACTTGGAGCATCAGCACCTTTAACCTCCTGTTCCGTACAGGTTGCAATTTGTCCTGAGGATGAACGGGAAGACTTGGAACCAATGAGAGACTAGCTCTTGGTGTAGTGACAGGCACAGGTCACTCTATTTTCCCATCAGGAAGAAGAATTAACCACAGGCTCAGCCTGCCCCCCGGAACCAGAGCAGGGCCTGAAGCCATCCTGCGCTTTTGCGGCCAGCTCCCTAAAAAGCGAGTTGTAAAATGGAGCTTCAGGGCACTGCAATTCACAAACCTGCAGAGTTATAAATGATAACTCTCGTCCACAAATATATTGAGGGAAGGCAAAGAAGAGGATTTGAAATCAAGGCAGAATTGCAGGAAACAGATTTCAGGAGGTAGATTCGAATCGCCTTTAAAGCACATGAAAAGCGGCAAAACGTTGACAATGATGCCCTTGGCCAAAAAGGGCGTATGCGTTTTTTCCTGAATATATTCAGGAAAAAACGCATACGCCCTTTTTGGCCAACCAAGCAACCTGGAAAGGCAAATCAGCGCCACAAAGAAGACTCGCTTCCCATCGGTTAAAAGGGCCATGCTGAAAAAAGTGTCAAAACCAGAAATGCAGGACCGGCCATGGAGAAATGGGAGCCGTGCTACACTGATGGGCGGGATGTAAATTGCCAACAGCCACTCTGGAGAAGTGTACGGTGAGTCCTGAAACGTCTAAATAACAAAGCTTAGAGAGCATAGGGCACTTCCACTCATGGGGGTATACATTGGGAAAATTAAAAATCAGCAAGACACAAGCACCCCAAAGTTTAGGGCTGCTCTGTTGACAAGGACCTCCACTTCATTCCACCTTCAATATCCCAGGAAAGAGAAAAATTGATAAAGGAGTTGTGGTCCTTATGTACAATGGAATACCACTCAGCCATGAAATTAATGTCATAAGGCTAGTAGCAGCATGATGAGTGGATTTAGGTACGACGATTCTAAGTGAAATAAGTCACACAGAAAAGGACACTTCTCATAAGGTATCACTGATAGAGGGAATGTAAAAACCGTTACACTTGAACTGAATTACAAAACAGAACGGAGTCACACATGCAGAAAACACACTATGGCTGCTTAACGGGAAAGGTGAGGTGGGGTGATACATAAAACAAGGGTTTCAAATTAGCTCAGATACCGTTCCATAAACCCAATATGTAATAGACAAGACCTACTCCTTGCTCAGAGAACTGGTCTCAACACGCCCCATTCACCGCACAAGAATATATCTGACTAGTAATAATCTTAAAACCTATGTATTGATATCTCTCTGTTAGTGTGTCAAGTGGGGGTAAAGCGGCATAAACACAGCAGTGAAAAGCAGCTAAACCCCATTATAAAAATAAATTACTTCGAAATACCCATGAAACAAAGACAGTGAAATAGAGCGAAATTCTTACACAATGCGTTCAGGGGCTGTGATGCAACCTGGATTGACCATATCTAGACCCACAGCTGGATGAGACATAAGGGTGGACGCTCTTGGGGCTGAGAGGTTTGGTGAGGTTGGGTGAGCAAACGCAGACCCTTTAAAGTAATACTGCGTGGTACCCATCGCATGGGTCCCAAATCTCCAGGTTCAAGGGCATCTTGCTACATCGAAAACATGCATGAGAAACCCAGAAGATGGTACACCGTGTGATGGGGAAAGGTTTCTAAAACGCACCTCATTTCTCATCTCCTTGTGCTCGGGTTCGCCATTCCAGCCACTTTACTAGCAATCTCCCTACTTGGAGCATCAGCACCTTTAACCTCCTGTTCCTTACAGGTTGCAATTTGTCCTGAGGATGAACGGGAAGACTTGGAACCAATGAGAGACTAGCTCTTGGTGTAGGGACAGGCACAGGTCACTCTATTTTCCCATCAGGAAGAAGAATTAACCACAGGCTCAGCCTGCCCCCCGGAACCAGAACAGGGCCTGAAGCCATCCTGCGCTTTTGCGGCCAGCTCCCTAAAAAGCGAGTTGTAAAATGGAGCTTCAGGGCACTGCAATTCACAAACCTGCAGAGTTATAAATGATAACTCTCGTCCACAAATATATTGAGGGAAGGCAAAGAAGAGGATTTGAAATCAAGGCAGAATTGCAGGAAACAGATTTCAGGAGGTAGATTCGAATCGCCTTTAAAGCACATGAAAAGCGGCAAAACGTTGACAATGATGCCCTTGGCCAAAAAGGGCGTATGCGTTTTTTCCTGAATATATTCAGGAAAAAACGCATACGCCCTTTTTGGCCAACCAAGCAACCTGGAAAGGCAAATCAGCGCTACAAAGAAGTCTCGCTTCCCATCGGTTAAAAGGGCCATGCTGAAAAAAGTGTCAAAACCAGAAATACAGGAAAGGCCATGGAGAAATGGGAGCCGTGCTACACTGATGGGCGGGATGTAAATTGCCAACAGCCACTCTGGAGAAGTGTACGGTGAGTCCTGAAACGTCTAAAAAGCAAAGCTTAGAGAGCATAGGGCACTTCCACTCATGGGGGTATACATTGGGAAAATTAAAAATCAGCAAGACACAAGCACCCCAAAGTTTAGGGCTGCTCTCTTGACAAGGACCTCCACTTCATTCCACCTTCAATATCCCAGGAAAGAGAAAAATGGATAAAGAAGTTGTGGTCCTTATATACAATGGAATATCACTCAGCCATGAAATCAATGTCATAAGGCTAGTAGCAGCATGATGAGTGGATTTAGGTACGACGATTCTAAGTGAAATAAGTCACACAGAAAAGGACACTTCTCATAATGTATCACTTATAGAGGGAATGTAAAAACCGTTACACTTGAACTGAATTACAAAACAGAACAGAGTCACACATGCAGAAAACACACTATGGCTGCTTAACGGGAAAGGTGAGGTGGGGTGATACATAAAACAAGGGTTTCAAATTAGCTCAGATACCGTTCCATAAAACCAATATGTAATAGACAAGACCTACTCCTTGCTCAGAGAACTGGACTCAACACGCCCTATTCACCGCACAAGAATATATCTGACTAGTAATAATCTTAAAACCTATGTATTGATATCTCTCTGTTAGTGTGTCAAGTGGGTGTAAAGCGGCATAAACACAGCAGTGAAAAGCAGCTAAACCCCATTATAAAAATAAATTACTTTGAAAAACCCATGAAACAAAGACAGTGAAAGAGAGCGAAATTCTTACACAATGCGTTCAGGGGCTGTGATGCAACCTGGATTGACCATATCTAGACCCACAGCTGGATGAGACATAAGGGTGGACACTCTTGGGGCTAAGAGGTTTGGTGAGGTTGGGTGAGCAAACGCAGACCCTTTAAAGTAATACTGCGTGGTACCCATCGCATGGGTCCCAAATCTCCAGGTTCAAGGGCATCTTCCTACATCGAAAACATGCATGAGAAAACAAAAAGATGGTACACCGTGTGATGGGGAAAGGTTTCTAAAACGCACCTCATTTCTCTTCTCCTTGTGCCCGGGTTCGCCATTCCAGCCGCTTTACTAACAATCTCCCTACTTGGAGCATCAGCACCTTTAACCTCCTGTTCCGTACAGGTTGCAATTTGTCCTGAGGATGAATGGGAAGACTTGGAACCAATGAGAGACTAGCTCTTGGTGTAGTGACAGGCACAGGTCACTCTATTTTCCCATCAGGAAGAAGAATTAACCACAGGCTCAGCCTGCCCCCCGGAACCAGAGCAGGGCCTGAAGCCATCCTGCGCTTTTGCGGCCAGCTCCCTAAAAAGCGAGTTGTAAAATGGAGCTTCAGGGCACTGCAATTCACAAACCTGCAGAGTTATAAATGATAACTCTCGTCCACAAATATATTGAGGGAAGGCAAAGAAGAGGATTTGAAATCAAGGCAGAATTGCAGGAAACAGATTTCAGGAGGTAGATTCGAATCGCCTTTAAAGCACATGAAAAGCGGCAAAACGTTGACAATGATGCCCTTGGCCAAAAAGGGCGTATGCGTTTTTTCCTGAATATATTCAGGAAAAAACGCATACGCCCTTTTTGGCCAACCAAGCAACCTGGAAAGGCAAATCAGCGCCACAAAGAAGACTCGCTTCCCATCGGTCAAAAGGGCCATGCTGAAAAAAGTGTCAAAACCAGAAATGCAGGACAGGCCATGGAGAAATGGGAGCCGTGCTACACTGATGGGCGGGATGTAAATTGCCAACAGACACTCTGGAGAAGTGTACGGTGAGTCCTGAAACGTCTAAATAACAAAGCTTAGAGAGCATAGGGCACTTCCACTCATGGGGGTATACATTGGGAAAATGAAAAATCAGCAAGACACAAGCACCCCAAAGTTTAGGGCTGCTCTGTTGACAAGGACCTCCACTTCATTCCACCTTCAATATCCCAGGAAAGAGAAAAATGGATAAAGAAGTTGTGGTCCTTATATACAATGGAATATCACTCAGCCATGAAATCAATGTCATAAGGCTAGTAGCAGCATGATGAGTGGATTTAGGTACGACGATTCTAAGTGAAATAAGTCACACAGAAAAGGACACTTCTCATAATGTATCACTTATAGAGGGAATGTAAGAACCGTTACACTTGAACAGAATTACAAAACAGAACGGAGTCACACATGCAGAAAACACACTATGGCTGCTTAACGGGAAAGGTGAGGTGGGGTGATACATAAAACAAGGGTTTCAAATTAGCTCAGATACCGTTCCATAAACCCAATATGTAATAGACAAGACCTACTCCTTGCTCAGAGAACTGGACTCAACACGCCCTATTCACCGCACAAGAATATATCTGACTAGTAATAATCTTAAAACCTATGTATTGATATCTCTCTGTTAGTGTGTCAAGTGGGTGTAAAGCGGCATAAACACAGCAATGAAAAGCAGCTAAACCCCATTATAAAAATAAATTACTTTGAAAAACCCATGAAACAAAGACAGTGAAAGAGAGCGAAATTCTTACACAATGCGTTCAGGGGCTGTGATGCAACCTGGATTGACCATATCTAGACCCACAGCTGGATGAGACATAAGGGTGGACACTCTTGGGGCTGAGAGGTTTGGTGAGGTTGGGTGAGCAAACGCAGACCCTTTAAAGTAATACTGCGTGGTACCCATCGCATGGGTCCCAAATCTCCAGGTTCAAGGGCATCTTCCTACATCGAAAACATGCATGAGAAAACAAAAAGATGGTACACCATGTGATGGGGAAAGGTTTCTAAAACGCACCTCATTTCTCTTCTCCTTGTGCCCGGGTTCGCCATTCCAGCCGCTTTACTAACAATCTCCCTACTTGGAGCATCAGCACCTTTAACCTCCTGTTCCGTACAGGTTGCAATTTGTCCTGAGGATGAACGGGAAGACTTGGAACCAATGAGAGACTAGCTCTTGGTGTAGTGACAGGCACAGGTCACTCTATTTTCCCATCAGGAAGAAGAATTAACCACAGGCTCAGCCTGCCCCCCGGAACCAGAGCAGGGCCTGAAGCCATCCTGCGCTTTTGCGGCCAGCTCCCTAAAAAGCGAGTTGTAAAATGGAGCTTCAGGGCACTGCAATTCACAAACCTGCAGAGTTATAAATGATAACTCTCGTCCACAAATATATTGAGGGAAGGCAAAGAAGAGGATTTGAAATCAAGGCAGAATTGCAGGAAACAGATTTCAGGAGGTAGATTCGAATCGCCTTTAAAGCACATGAAAAGCGGCAAAACGTTGACAATGATGCCCTTGGCCAAAAAGGGCGTATGCGTTTTTTCCTGAATATATTCAGGAAAAAACGCATACGCCCTTTTTGGCCAACCAAGCAACCTGGAAAGGCAAATCAGCGCCACAAAGAAGACTCGCTTCCCATCGGTTAAAAGGGCCATGCTGAAAAAAGTGTCAAAACCAGAAATGCAGGACAGGCCATGGAGAAATGGGAGCCGTGCTACACTGATGGGCGGGATGTAAATTGCCAACAGCCACTCTGGAGAAGTGTACGGTGAGTCCTGAAACGTCTAAAAAGCAAAGCTTAGAGAGCATAGGGCACTTCCACTCATGGGGGTATACATTGGGAAAATTAAAAATCAGCAAGACACAAGCACCCCAAAGTTTAGGGCTGCTCTGTTGACAAGGACCTCCACTTCATTCCACCTTCAATATCCCAGGAAAGAGAAAAATGGATAAAGGAGTTGTGGTCCTTATGTACAATGGAATACCACTCAGCCATGAAATTAATGTCATAAGGCTAGTAGCAGCATGATGAGTGGATTTAGGTACGACGATTCTAAGTGAAATAAGTCACACAGAAAAGGACACTTCTCATAAGGTATCACTGATAGAGGGAATGTAAAAACCGTTACACTTGAACTGAATTACAAAACAGAACGGAGTCACACATGCAGAAAACACACTATGGCTGCTTAACGGGAAAGGTGAGGTGGGGTGATACATAAAACAAGGGTTTCAAATTAGCTCAGATACCGTTCCATAAACCCAATATGTAATAGACAAGACCTACTCCTTGCTCAGAGAACTGGTCTCAACACGCCCCATTCACCGCACAAGAATATATCTGACTAGTAATAATCTTAAAACCTATGTATTGATATCTCTCTGTTAGTGTGTCAAGTGGGTGTAAAGCGGCATAAACACAGCAGTGAAAAGCAGCTAAACCCCATTATAAAAATAAATTACTTTGAAAAACCCATGAAACAAAGAGAGTGAAAGAGAGCGAAATTCTTACACAATGCGTTCAGGGGCTGTGATGCAACCTGGATTGACCATATCTAGACCCACAGCTGGATGAGACATAAGGGTGGACACTCTTGGGGCTGAGAGGTTTGGTGAGGTTGGGTGAGCAAACGCAGACCCTTTAAAGTAATACTGCGTGGTACCCATCGCATGGGTCCCAAATCTCCAGGTTCAAGGGCATCTTGCTACATCGAAAACATGCATGAGAAACCCAGAAGATGGTACACCGTGTGATGGGGAAAGGTTTCTAAAACGCACCTCATTTCTCATCTCCTTGTGCTCGGGTTCGCCATTCCAGCCACTTTACTAGCAATCTCCCTACTTGGAGCATCAGCACCTTTAACCTCCTGTTCCGTACAGGTTGCAATTTGTCCTGAGGATGAACGGGAAGACTTGGAACCAATGAGAGACTAGCTCCTGGTGTAGGGACAGGCACAGGTCACTCAATTTTCCCATCAGGAAGAAGAATTAACCACAGGCTCAGCCTGCCCCCCGGAACCAGAACAGGGCCTGAAGCCACCCTGCGCTTTTGCGGCCATCTCCCAAAAAGGCGAGTTGTAAAATGGAGCTTCAGGGCACTGCAATTCACAAACCTGCAGAGTTATAAATGATAACTCTCGTCCACAAATATATTGAGGGAAGGCAAAGAAGAGGATTTGAAATCAAGGCAGAATTGCAGGAAACAAATTTCAGGAGGTAGATTCGAATCGCCTTTAAAGCACATGAAAAGCGGCAAAACGTTGACAATGATGCCCTTGGCCAAAAAGGGCGTATGCGTTTTTTCCTGAATATATTCAGGAAAAAACGCATACGCCCTTTTTGGCCAACCAAGCAACCTGGAAAGGCAAATCAGCGCTACAAAGAAGTCTCGCTTCCCATCGGTTAAAAGGGCCATGCTGAAAAAAGTGTCAAAACCAGAAATACAGGAAAGGCCATGGAGAAATGGGAGCCCTGCTACACTGATGGGCGGGATGTAAATAGCCAACAGCCACTCTGGAGAAGTGTACGGTGAGTCCTGAAACGTCTAAAAAGCAAAGCTTAGAGAGCATAGGGCACGTCCACTCATGGGGGTATACATTGGGAAAATTAAAAATCAGCAAGACACAAGCACCCCAAAGTTTAGGGCTGCTCTGTTGACAAGGACCTCCACTTCATTCCACCTTCAATATCCCAGGAAAGAGAAAAATGGATAAAGGAGTTGTGGTCCTTATGTACAATGGAATACCACTCAGCCATGAAATTAATGTCATAAGGCTACTAGCAGCATGATGAGTGGATTTAGGTACGACGATTCTAAGTGAAATAAGTCACACAGAAAAGGACACTTCTCATAAGGTATCACTGATAGAGGGAATGTAAAAACCGTTACACTTGAACTGAATTACAAAACAGAACGGAGTCACACATGCAGAAAACACACTATGGCTGCTTAACGGGAAAGGTGAGGTGGGGTGATACATAAAACAAGGGTTTCAAATTAGCTCAGATACCGTTCCATAAACCCAATATGTAATAGACAAGACCTACTCCTTGCTCAGAGAACTGGTCTCAACACGCCCCATTCACCGCACAAGAATATATCTGACTAGTAATAATCTTAAAACCTATGTATTGATATCTCTCTGTTAGTGTGTCAAGTGGGTGTAAAGCGGCATAAACACAGCAGTGAAAAGCAGCTAAACCCCATTATAAAAATAAATTACTTTGAAAAACCCATGAAACAAAGAGAGTGAAAGAGAGCGAAATTCTTACACAATGCGTTCAGGGGCTGTGATGCAACCTGGATTGACCATATCTAGACCCACAGCTGGATGAGACATAAGGGTGGACACTCTTGGGGCTGAGAGGTTTGGTGAGGTTGGGTGAGCAAACGCAGACCCTTTAAAGTAATACTGCGTGGTACCCATCGCATGGGTCCCAAATCTCCAGGTTCAAGGGCATCTTGCTACATCGAAAACATGCATGAGAAACCCAGAAGATGGTACACCGTGTGATGGGGAAAGGTTTCTAAAACGCACCTCATTTCTCATCTCCTTGTGCTCGGGTTCGCCATTCCAGCCACTTTACTAGCAATCTCCCTACTTGGAGCATCAGCACCTTTAACCTCCTGTTCCGTACAGGTTGCAATTTGTCCTGAGGATGAACGGGAAGACTTGGAACCAATGAGAGACTAGCTCCTGGTGTAGGGACAGGCACAGGTCACTCAATTTTCCCATCAGGAAGAAGAATTAACCACAGGCTCAGCCTGCCCCCCGGAACCAGAACAGGGCCTGAAGCCACCCTGCGCTTTTGCGGCCATCTCCCAAAAAGGCGAGTTGTAAAATGGAGCTTCAGGGCACTGCAATTCACAAACCTGCAGAGTTATAAATGATAACTCTCGTCCACAAATATATTGAGGGAAGGCAAAGAAGAGGATTTGAAATCAAGGCAGAATTGCAGGAAACAAATTTCAGGAGGTAGATTCGAATCGCCTTTAAAGCACATGAAAAGCGGCAAAACGTTGACAATGATGCCCTTGGCCAAAAAGGGCGTATGCGTTTTTTCCTGAATATATTCAGGAAAAAACGCATACGCCCTTTTTGGCCAACCAAGCAACCTGGAAAGGCAAATCAGCGCTACAAAGAAGTCTCGCTTCCCATCGGTTAAAAGGGCCATGCTGAAAAAAGTGTCAAAACCAGAAATACAGGAAAGGCCATGGAGAAATGGGAGCCCTGCTACACTGATGGGCGGGATGTAAATTGCCAACAGCCACTCTGGAGAAGTGTACGGTGAGTCCTGAAACGTCTAAAAAGCAAAGCTTAGAGAGCATAGGGCACTTCCACTCATGGGGGTATACATTGGGAAAATTAAAAATCAGCAAGACACAAGCACCCCAAAGTTTAGGGCTGCTCTCTTGACAAGGACCTCCACTTCATTCCACCTTCAATATCCCAGGAAAGAGAAAAATGGATAAAGGAGTTGTGGTCCTTATGTACAATGGAATATCACTCAGCCATGAAATCAATGTCATAAGGCTAGTAGCAGCATGATGAGTGGATTTAGGTACGACGATTCTAAGTGAAATAAGTCACACAGAAAAGGACACTTCTCATAATGTATCACTTATAGAGGGAATGTAAGAACCGTTACACTTGAACAGAATTACAAAACAGAACGGAGTCACACATGCAGAAAACACACTATGGCTGCTTAACGGGAAAGGTGAGGTGGGGTGATACATAAAACAAGGGTTTCAAATTAGCTCAGATACCGTTCCATAAACCCAATATGTAATAGACAAGACCTACTCCTTGCTCAGAGAACTGGACTCAACACGCCCTATTCACCGCACAAGAATATATCTGACTAGTAATAATCTTAAAACCTATGTATTGATATCTCTCTGTTAGTGTGTCAAGTGGGTGTAAAGCGGCATAAACACAGCAATGAAAAGCAGCTAAACCCCATTATAAAAATAAATTACTTTGAAAAACCCATGAAACAAAGACAGTGAAAGAGAGCGAAATTCTTACACAATGCGTTCAGGGGCTGTGATGCAACCTGGATTGACCATATCTAGACCCACAGCTGGATGAGACATAAGGGTGGACACTCTTGGGGCTGAGAGGTTTGGTGAGGTTGGGTGAGCAAACGCAGACCCTTTAAAGTAATACTGCGTGGTACCCATCGCATGGGTCCCAAATCTCCAGGTTCAAGGGCATCTTCCTACATCGAAAACATGCATGAGAAAACAAAAAGATGGTACACCATGTGATGGGGAAAGGTTTCTAAAACGCACCTCATTTCTCTTCTCCTTGTGCCCGGGTTCGCCATTCCAGCCGCTTTACTAACAATCTCCCTACTTGGAGCATCAGCACCTTTAACCTCCTGTTCCGTACAGGTTGCAATTTGTCCTGAGGATGAACGGGAAGACTTGGAACCAATGAGAGACTAGCTCTTGGTGTAGTGACAGGCACAGGTCACTCTATTTTCCCATCAGGAAGAAGAATTAACCACAGGCTCAGCCTGCCCCCCGGAACCAGAGCAGGGCCTGAAGCCATCCTGCGCTTTTGCGGCCAGCTCCCTAAAAAGCGAGTTGTAAAATGGAGCTTCAGGGCACTGCAATTCACAAACCTGCAGAGTTATAAATGATAACTCTCGTCCACAAATATATTGAGGGAAGGCAAAGAAGAGGATTTGAAATCAAGGCAGAATTGCAGGAAACAGATTTCAGGAGGTAGATTCGAATCGCCTTTAAAGCACATGAAAAGCGGCAAAACGTTGACAATGATGCCCTTGGCCAAAAAGGGCGTATGCGTTTTTTCCTGAATATATTCAGGAAAAAACGCATACGCCCTTTTTGGCCAACCAAGCAACCTGGAAAGGCAAATCAGCGCCACAAAGAAGACTCGCTTCCCATCGGTTAAAAGGGCCATGCTGAAAAAAGTGTCAAAACCAGAAATGCAGGACAGGCCATGGAGAAATGGGAGCCGTGCTACACTGATGGGCGGGATGTAAATTGCCAACAGCCACTCTGGAGAAGTGTACGGTGAGTCCTGAAACGTCTAAATAACAAAGCTTAGAGAGCATAGGGCACTTCCACTCATGGGGGTATACATTGGGAAAATTAAAAATCAGCAAGACACAAGCACCCCAAAGTTTAGGGCTGCTCTGTTGACAAGGACCTCCACTTCATTCCACCTTCAATATCCCAGGAAAGAGAAAAATTGATAAAGGAGTTGTGGTCCTTATGTACAATGGAATACCACTCAGCCATGAAATTAATGTCATAAGGCTAGTAGCAGCATGATGAGTGGATTTAGGTACGACGATTCTAAGTGAAATAAGTCACACAGAAAAGGACACTTCTCATAAGGTATCACTGATAGAGGGAATGTAAAAACCGTTACACTTGAACTGAATTACAAAACAGAACGGAGTCACACATGCAGAAAACACACTATGGCTGCTTAACGGGAAAGGTGAGGTGGGGTGATACATAAAACAAGGGTTTCAAATTAGCTCAGATACCGTTCCATAAACCCAATATGTAATAGACAAGACCTACTCCTTGCTCAGAGAACTGGTCTCAACACGCCCCATTCACCGCACAAGAATATATCTGACTAGTAATAATCTTAAAACCTATGTATTGATATCTCTCTGTTAGTGTGTCAAGTGGGTGTAAAGCGGCATAAACACAGCAGTGAAAAGCAGCTAAACCCCATTATAAAAATAAATTACTTTGAAAAACCCATGAAACAAAGAGAGTGAAAGAGAGCGAAATTCTTACACAATGCGTTCAGGGGCTGTGATGCAACCTGGATTGACCATATCTAGACCCACAGCTGGATGAGACATAAGGGTGGACACTCTTGGGGCTGAGAGGTTTGGTGAGGTTGGGTGAGCAAACGCAGACCCTTTAAAGTAATACTGCGTGGTACCCATCGCATGGGTCCCAAATCTCCAGGTTCAAGGGCATCTTGCTACATCGAAAACATGCATGAGAAACCCAGAAGATGGTACACCGTGTGATGGGGAAAGGTTTCTAAAACGCACCTCATTTCTCATCTCCTTGTGCTCGGGTTCGCCATTCCAGCCACTTTACTAGCAATCTCCCTACTTGGAGCATCAGCACCTTTAACCTCCTGTTCCGTACAGGTTGCAATTTGTCCTGAGGATGAACGGGAAGACTTGGAACCAATGAGAGACTAGCTCCTGGTGTAGGGACAGGCACAGGTCACTCAATTTTCCCATCAGGAAGAAGAATTAACCACAGGCTCAGCCTGCCCCCCGGAACCAGAACAGGGCCTGAAGCCACCCTGCGCTTTTGCGGCCATCTCCCAAAAAGGCGAGTTGTAAAATGGAGCTTCAGGGCACTGCAATTCACAAACCTGCAGAGTTATAAATGATAACTCTCGTCCACAAATATATTGAGGGAAGGCAAAGAAGAGGATTTGAAATCAAGGCAGAATTGCAGGAAACAAATTTCAGGAGGTAGATTCGAATCGCCTTTAAAGCACATGAAAAGCGGCAAAACGTTGACAATGATGCCCTTGGCCAAAAAGGGCGTATGCGTTTTTTCCTGAATATATTCAGGAAAAAACGCATACGCCCTTTTTGGCCAACCAAGCAACCTGGAAAGGCAAATCAGCGCTACAAAGAAGTCTCGCTTCCCATCGGTTAAAAGGGCCATGCTGAAAAAAGTGTCAAAACCAGAAATACAGGAAAGGCCATGGAGAAATGGGAGCCCTGCTACACTGATGGGCGGGATGTAAATTGCCAACAGCCACTCTGGAGAAGTGTACGGTGAGTCCTGAAACGTCTAAAAAGCAAAGCTTAGAGAGCATAGGGCACTTCCACTCATGGGGGTATACATTGGGAAAATTAAAAATCAGCAAGACACAAGCACCCCAAAGTTTAGGGCTGCTCTCTTGACAAGGACCTCCACTTCATTCCACCTTCAATATCCCAGGAAAGAGAAAAATGGATAAAGGAGTTGTGGTCCTTATGTACAATGGAATATCACTCAGCCATGAAATCAATGTCATAAGGCTAGTAGCAGCATGATGAGTGGATTTAGGTACGACGATTCTAAGTGAAATAAGTCACACAGAAAAGGACACTTCTCATAATGTATCACTTATAGAGGGAATGTAAGAACCGTTACACTTGAACAGAATTACAAAACAGAACGGAGTCACACATGCAGAAAACACACTATGGCTGCTTAACGGGAAAGGTGAGGTGGGGTGATACATAAAACAAGGGTTTCAAATTAGCTCAGATACCGTTCCATAAACCCAATATGTAATAGACAAGACCTACTCCTTGCTCAGAGAACTGGACTCAACACGCCCTATTCACCGCACAAGAATATATCTGACTAGTAATAATCTTAAAACCTATGTATTGATATCTCTCTGTTAGTGTGTCAAGTGGGTGTAAAGCGGCATAAACACAGCAATGAAAAGCAGCTAAACCCCATTATAAAAATAAATTACTTTGAAAAACCCATGAAACAAAGACAGTGAAAGAGAGCGAAATTCTTACACAATGCGTTCAGGGGCTGTGATGCAACCTGGATTGACCATATCTAGACCCACAGCTGGATGAGACATAAGGGTGGACACTCTTGGGGCTGAGAGGTTTGGTGAGGTTGGGTGAGCAAACGCAGACCCTTTAAAGTAATACTGCGTGGTACCCATCGCATGGGTCCCAAATCTCCAGGTTCAAGGGCATCTTCCTACATCGAAAACATGCATGAGAAAACAAAAAGATGGTACACCATGTGATGGGGAAAGGTTTCTAAAACGCACCTCATTTCTCTTCTCCTTGTGCCCGGGTTCGCCATTCCAGCCGCTTTACTAACAATCTCCCTACTTGGAGCATCAGCACCTTTAACCTCCTGTTCCGTACAGGTTGCAATTTGTCCTGAGGATGAACGGGAAGACTTGGAACCAATGAGAGACTAGCTCTTGGTGTAGTGACAGGCACAGGTCACTCTATTTTCCCATCAGGAAGAAGAATTAACCACAGGCTCAGCCTGACCCCGGAACCAGAGCAGGGCCTGAAGCCATCCTGCGCTTTTGCGGCCAGCTCCCTAAAAAGCGAGTTGTAAAATGGAGCTTCAGGGCACTGCAATTCACAAACCTGCAGAGTTATAAATGATAACTCTCGTCCACAAATATATTGAGGGAAGGCAAAGAAGAGGATTTGAAATCAAGGCAGAATTGCAGGAAACAGATTTCAGGAGGTAGATTCGAATCGCCTTTAAAGCACATGAAAAGCGGCAAAACGTTGACAATGATGCCCTTGGCCAAAAAGGGCGTATGCGTTTTTTCCTGAATATATTCAGGAAAAAACGCATACGCCCTTTTTGGCCAACCAAGCAACCTGGAAAGGCAAATCAGCGCCACAAAGAAGACTCGCTTCCCATCGGTTAAAAGGGCCATGCTGAAAAAAGTGTCAAAACCAGAAATGCAGGACAGGCCATGGAGAAATGGGAGCCGTGCTACACTGATGGGCGGGATGTAAATTGCCAACAGCCACTCTGGAGAAGTGTACGGTGAGTCCTGAAACGTCTAAATAACAAAGCTTAGAGAGCATAGGGCACTTCCACTCATGGGGGTATACATTGGGAAAATTAAAAATCAGCAAGACACAAGCACCCCAAAGTTTAGGGCTGCTCTGTTGACAAGGACCTCCACTTCATTCCACCTTCAATATCCCAGGAAAGAGAAAAATTGATAAAGGAGTTGTGGTCCTTATGTACAATGGAATACCACTCAGCCATGAAATTAATGTCATAAGGCTAGTAGCAGCATGATGAGTGGATTTAGGTACGACGATTCTAAGTGAAATAAGTCACACAGAAAAGGACACTTCTCATAAGGTATCACTGATAGAGGGAATGTAAAAACCGTTACACTTGAACTGAATTACAAAACAGAACGGAGTCACACATGCAGAAAACACACTATGGCTGCTTAACGGGAAAGGTGAGGTGGGGTGATACATAAAACAAGGGTTTCAAATTAGCTCAGATACCGTTCCATAAACCCAATATGTAATAGACAAGACCTACTCCTTGCTCAGAGAACTGGTCTCAACACGCCCCATTCACCGCACAAGAATATATCTGACTAGTAATAATCTTAAAACCTATGTATTGATATCTCTCTGTTAGTGTGTCAAGTGGGTGTAAAGCGGCATAAACACAGCAGTGAAAAGCAGCTAAACCCCATTATAAAAATAAATTACTTTGAAAAACCCATGAAACAAAGAGAGTGAAAGAGAGCGAAATTCTTACACAATGCGTTCAGGGGCTGTGATGCAACCTGGATTGACCATATCTAGACCCACAGCTGGATGAGACATAAGGGTGGACACTCTTGGGGCTGAGAGGTTTGGTGAGGTTGGGTGAGCAAACGCAGACCCTTTAAAGTAATACTGCGTGGTACCCATCGCATGGGTCCCAAATCTCCAGGTTCAAGGGCATCTTGCTACATCGAAAACATGCATGAGAAACCCAGAAGATGGTACACCGTGTGATGGGGAAAGGTTTCTAAAACGCACCTCATTTCTCATCTCCTTGTGCTCGGGTTCGCCATTCCAGCCACTTTACTAGCAATCTCCCTACTTGGAGCATCAGCACCTTTAACCTCCTGTTCCGTACAGGTTGCAATTTGTCCTGAGGATGAACGGGAAGACTTGGAACCAATGAGAGACTAGCTCCTGGTGTAGGGACAGGCACAGGTCACTCAATTTTCCCATCAGGAAGAAGAATTAACCACAGGCTCAGCCTGCCCCCCGGAACCAGAACAGGGCCTGAAGCCACCCTGCGCTTTTGCGGCCATCTCCCAAAAAGGCGAGTTGTAAAATGGAGCTTCAGGGCACTGCAATTCACAAACCTGCAGAGTTATAAATGATAACTCTCGTCCACAAATATATTGAGGGAAGGCAAAGAAGAGGATTTGAAATCAAGGCAGAATTGCAGGAAACAAATTTCAGGAGGTAGATTCGAATCGCCTTTAAAGCACATGAAAAGCGGCAAAACGTTGACAATGATGCCCTTGGCCAAAAAGGGCGTATGCGTTTTTTCCTGAATATATTCAGGAAAAAACGCATACGCCCTTTTTGGCCAACCAAGCAACCTGGAAAGGCAAATCAGCGCTACAAAGAAGTCTCGCTTCCCATCGGTTAAAAGGGCCATGCTGAAAAAAGTGTCAAAACCAGAAATACAGGAAAGGCCATGGAGAAATGGGAGCCCTGCTACACTGATGGGCGGGATGTAAATTGCCAACAGCCACTCTGGAGAAGTGTACGGTGAGTCCTGAAACGTCTAAAAAGCAAAGCTTAGAGAGCATAGGGCACTTCCACTCATGGGGGTATACATTGGGAAAATTAAAAATCAGCAAGACACAAGCACCCCAAAGTTTAGGGCTGCTCTCTTGACAAGGACCTCCACTTCATTCCACCTTCAATATCCCAGGAAAGAGAAAAATGGATAAAGGAGTTGTGGTCCTTATGTACAATGGAATATCACTCAGCCATGAAATCAATGTCATAAGGCTAGTAGCAGCATGATGAGTGGATTTAGGTACGACGATTCTAAGTGAAATAAGTCACACAGAAAAGGACACTTCTCATAATGTATCACTTATAGAGGGAATGTAAGAACCGTTACACTTGAACAGAATTACAAAACAGAACGGAGTCACACATGCAGAAAACACACTATGGCTGCTTAACGGGAAAGGTGAGGTGGGGTGATACATAAAACAAGGGTTTCAAATTAGCTCAGATACCGTTCCATAAACCCAATATGTAATAGACAAGACCTACTCCTTGCTCAGAGAACTGGACTCAACACGCCCTATTCACCGCACAAGAATATATCTGACTAGTAATAATCTTAAAACCTATGTATTGATATCTCTCTGTTAGTGTGTCAAGTGGGTGTAAAGCGGCATAAACACAGCAATGAAAAGCAGCTAAACCCCATTATAAAAATAAATTACTTTGAAAAACCCATGACACAAAGACAGTGAAAGAGAGCGAAATTCTTACACAATGCGTTCAGGGGCTGTGATGCAACCTGGATTGACCATATCTAGACCCACAGCTGGATGAGACATAAGGGTGGACACTCTTGGGGCTGAGAGGTTTGGTGAGGTTGGGTGAGCAAACGCAGACCCTTTAAAGTAATACTGCGTGGTACCCATCGCATGGGTCCCAAATCTCCAGGTTCAAGGGCATCTTCCTACATCGAAAACATGCATGAGAAAACAAAAAGATGGTACACCATGTGATGGGGAAAGGTTTCTAAAACGCACCTCATTTCTCTTCTCCTTGTGCCCGGGTTCGCCATTCCAGCCGCTTTACTAACAATCTCCCTACTTGGAGCATCAGCACCTTTAACCTCCTGTTCCGTACAGGTTGCAATTTGTCCTGAGGATGAACGGGAAGACTTGGAACCAATGAGAGACTAGCTCTTGGTGTAGTGACAGGCACAGGTCACTCTATTTTCCCATCAGGAAGAAGAATTAACCACAGGCTCAGCCTGACCCCGGAACCAGAGCAGGGCCTGAAGCCATCCTGCGCTTTTGCGGCCAGCTCCCTAAAAAGCGAGTTGTAAAATGGAGCTTCAGGGCACTGCAATTCACAAACCTGCAGAGTTATAAATGATAACTCTCGTCCACAAATATATTGAGGGAAGGCAAAGAAGAGGATTTGAAATCAAGGCAGAATTGCAGGAAACAGATTTCAGGAGGTAGATTCGAATCGCCTTTAAAGCACATGAAAAGCGGCAAAACGTTGACAATGATGCCCTTGGCCAAAAAGGGCGTATGCGTTTTTTCCTGAATATATTCAGGAAAAAACGCATACGCCCTTTTTGGCCAACCAAGCAACCTGGAAAGGCAAATCAGCGCCACAAAGAAGACTCGCTTCCCATCGGTTAAAAGGGCCATGCTGAAAAAAGTGTCAAAACCAGAAATGCAGGACAGGCCATGGAGAAATGGGAGCCGTGCTACACTGATGGGCGGGATGTAAATTGCCAACAGCCACTCTGGAGAAGTGTACGGTGAGTCCTGAAACGTCTAAATAACAAAGCTTAGAGAGCATAGGGCACTTCCACTCATGGGGGTATACATTGGGAAAATTAAAAATCAGCAAGACACAAGCACCCCAAAGTTTAGGGCTGCTCTGTTGACAAGGACCTCCACTTCATTCCACCTTCAATATCCCAGGAAAGAGAAAAATTGATAAAGGAGTTGTGGTCCTTATGTACAATGGAATACCACTCAGCCATGAAATTAATGTCATAAGGCTAGTAGCAGCATGATGAGTGGATTTAGGTACGACGATTCTAAGTGAAATAAGTCACACAGAAAAGGACACTTCTCATAAGGTATCACTGATAGAGGGAATGTAAAAACCGTTACACTTGAACTGAATTACAAAACAGAACGGAGTCACACATGCAGAAAACACACTATGGCTGCTTAACGGGAAAGGTGAGGTGGGGTGATACATAAAACAAGGGTTTCAAATTAGCTCAGATACCGTTCCATAAACCCAATATGTAATAGACAAGACCTACTCCTTGCTCAGAGAACTGGTCTCAACACACCCCATTCACCGCACAAGAATATATCTGACTAGTAATAATCTTAAAACCTATGTATTGATATCTCTCTGTTAGTGTGTCAAGTGGGTGTAAAGCGGCATAAACACAGCAGTGAAAAGCAGCTAAACCCCATTATAAAAATAAATTACTTCGAAATACCCATGAAACAAAGACAGTGAAATAGAGCGAAATTCTTACACAATGCGTTCAGGGGCTGTGATGCAACCTGGATTGACCATATCTAGACCCACAGCTGGATGAGACATAAGGGTGGACGCTCTTGGGGCTGAGAGGTTTGGTGAGGTTGGGTGAGCAAACGCAGACCCTTTAAAGTAATACTGCGTGGTACCCATCGCATGGGTCCCAAATCTCCAGGTTCAAGGGCATCTTGCTACATCGAAAACATGCATGAGAAACCCAGAAGATGGTACACCGTGTGATGGGGAAAGGTTTCTAAAACGCACCTCATTTCTCATCTCCTTGTGCTCGGGTTCGCCATTCCAGCCACTTTACTAGCAATCTCCCTACTTGGAGCATCAGCACCTTTAACCTCCTGTTCCGTACAGGTTGCAATTTGTCCTGAGGATGAACGGGAAGACTTGGAACCAATGAGAGACTAGCTCTTGGTGTAGGGACAGGCACAGGTCACTCTATTTTCCCATCAGGAAGAAGAATTAACCACAGGCTCAGCCTGCCCCCCGGAACCAGAACAGGGCCTGAAGCCATCCTGCGCTTTTGCGGCCAGCTCCCTAAAAAGCGAGTTGTAAAATGGAGCTTCAGGGCACTGCAATTCACAAACCTGCAGAGTTATAAATGATAACTCTCGTCCACAAATATATTGAGGGAAGGCAAAGAAGAGGATTTGAAATCAAGGCAGAATTGCAGGAAACAGATTTCAGGAGGTAGATTCGAATCGCCTTTAAAGCACATGAAAAGCGGCAAAACGTTGACAATGATGCCCTTGGCCAAAAAGGGCGTATGCGTTTTTTCCTGAATATATTCAGGAAAAAACGCATACGCCCTTTTTGGCCAACCAAGCAACCTGGAAAGGCAAATCAGCGCTACAAAGAAGTCTCGCTTCCCATCGGTTAAAAGGGCCATGCTGAAAAAAGTGTCAAAACCAGAAATACAGGAAAGGCCATGGAGAAATGGGAGCCGTGCTACACTGATGGGCGGGATGTAAATTGCCAACAGCCACTCTGGAGAAGTGTACGGTGAGTCCTGAAACGTCTAAAAAGCAAAGCTTAGAGAGCATAGGGCACTTCCACTCATGGGGGTATACATTGGGAAAATTAAAAATCAGCAAGACACAAGCACCCCAAAGTTTAGGGCTGCTCTCTTGACAAGGACCTCCACTTCATTCCACCTTCAATATCCCAGGAAAGAGAAAAATGGATAAAGAAGTTGTGGTCCTTATATACAATGGAATATCACTCAGCCATGAAATCAATGTCATAAGGCTAGTAGCAGCATGATGAGTGGATTTAGGTACGACGATTCTAAGTGAAATAAGTCACACAGAAAAGGACACTTCTCATAATGTATCACTTATAGAGGGAATGTAAAAACCGTTACACTTGAACTGAATTACAAAACAGAACAGAGTCACACATGCAGAAAACACACTATGGCTGCTTAACGGGAAAGGTGAGGTGGGGTGATACATAAAACAAGGGTTTCAAATTAGCTCAGATACCGTTCCATAAAACCAATATGTAATAGACAAGACCTACTCCTTGCTCAGAGAACTGGACTCAACACGCCCTATTCACCGCACAAGAATATATCTGACTAGTAATAATCTTAAAACCTATGTATTGATATCTCTCTGTTAGTGTGTCAAGTGGGTGTAAAGCGGCATAAACACAGCAGTGAAAAGCAGCTAAACCCCATTATAAAAATAAATTACTTTGAAAAACCCATGACACAAAGACAGTGAAAGAGAGCGAAATTCTTACACAATGCGTTCAGGGGCTGTGATGCAACCTGGATTGACCATATCTAGACCCACAGCTGGATGAGACATAAGGGTGGACACTCTTGGGGCTAAGAGGTTTGGTGAGGTTGGGTGAGCAAACGCAGACCCTTTAAAGTAATACTGCGTGGTACCCATCGCATGGGTCCCAAATCTCCAGGTTCAAGGGCATCTTCCTACATCGAAAACATGCATGAGAAAACAAAAAGATGGTACACCGTGTGATGGGGAAAGGTTTCTAAAACGCACCTCATTTCTCTTCTCCTTGTGCCCGGGTTCGCCATTCCAGCCGCTTTACTAACAATCTCCCTACTTGGAGCATCAGCACCTTTAACCTCCTGTTCCGTACAGGTTGCAATTTGTCCTGAGGATGAATGGGAAGACTTGGAACCAATGAGAGACTAGCTCTTGGTGTAGTGACAGGCACAGGTCACTCTATTTTCCCATCAGGAAGAAGAATTAACCACAGGCTCAGCCTGCCCCCCGGAACCAGAGCAGGGCCTGAAGCCATCCTGCGCTTTTGCGGCCAGCTCCCTAAAAAGCGAGTTGTAAAATGGAGCTTCAGGGCACTGCAATTCACAAACCTGCAGAGTTATAAATGATAACTCTCGTCCACAAATATATTGAGGGAAGGCAAAGAAGAGGATTTGAAATCAAGGCAGAATTGCAGGAAACAGATTTCAGGAGGTAGATTCGAATCGCCTTTAAAGCACATGAAAAGCGGCAAAACGTTGACAATGATGCCCTTGGCCAAAAAGGGCGTATGCGTTTTTTCCTGAATATATTCAGGAAAAACCGCATACGCCCTTTTTGGCCAACCAAGCAACCTGGAAAGGCAAATCAGCGCCACAAAGAAGACTCGCTTCCCATCGGTCAAAAGGGCCATGCTGAAAAAAGTGTCAAAACCAGAAATGCAGGACAGGCCATGGAGAAATGGGAGCCGTGCTACACTGATGGGTGGGATGTAAATTGCCAACAGACACTCTGGAGAAGTGTACGGTGAGTCCTGAAACGTCTAAATAACAAAGCTTAGAGAGCATAGGGCACTTCCACTCATGGGGGTATACATTGGGAAAATGAAAAATCAGCAAGACACAAGCACCCCAAAGTTTAGGGCTGCTCTGTTGACAAGGACCTCCACTTCATTCCACCTTCAATATCCCAGGAAAGAGAAAAATGGATAAAGGAGTTGTGGTCCTTATGTACAATGGAATACCACTCAGCCATGAAATTAATGTCATAAGGCTAGTAGCAGCATGATGAGTGGATTTAGGTACGACGATTCTAAGTGAAATAAGTCACACAGAAAAGGACACTTCTCATAAGGTATCACTGATAGAGGGAATGTAAAAACCGTTACACTTGAACTGAATTACAAAACAGAACGGAGTCACACATGCAGAAAACACACTATGGCTGCTTAACGGGAAAGGTGAGGTGGGGTGATACATAAAACAAGGGTTTCAAATTAGCTCAGATACCGTTCCATAAACCCAATATGTAATAGACAAGACCTACTCCTTGCTCAGAGAACTGGTCTCAACACACCCCATTCACCGCACAAGAATATATCTGACTAGTAATAATCTTAAAACCTATGTATTGATATCTCTCTGTTAGTGTGTCAAGTGGGTGTAAAGCGGCATAAACACAGCAGTGAAAAGCAGCTAAACCCCATTATAAAAATAAATTACTTCGAAATACCCATGAAACAAAGACAGTGAAATAGAGCGAAATTCTTACACAATGCGTTCAGGGGCTGTGATGCAACCTGGATTGACCATATCTAGACCCACAGCTGGATGAGACATAAGGGTGGACGCTCTTGGGGCTGAGAGGTTTGGTGAGGTTGGGTGAGCAAACGCAGACCCTTTAAAGTAATACTGCGTGGTACCCATCGCATGGGTCCCAAATCTCCAGGTTCAAGGGCATCTTGCTACATCGAAAACATGCATGAGAAACCCAGAAGATGGTACACCGTGTGATGGGGAAAGGTTTCTAAAACGCACCTCATTTCTCATCTCCTTGTGCTCGGGTTCGCCATTCCAGCCACTTTACTAGCAATCTCCCTACTTGGAGCATCAGCACCTTTAACCTCCTGTTCCGTACAGGTTGCAATTTGTCCTGAGGATGAACGGGAAGACTTGGAACCAATGAGAGACTAGCTCTTGGTGTAGGGACAGGCACAGGTCACTCTATTTTCCCATCAGGAAGAAGAATTAACCACAGGCTCAGCCTGCCCCCCGGAACCAGAACAGGGCCTGAAGCCATCCTGCGCTTTTGCGGCCAGCTCCCTAAAAAGCGAGTTGTAAAATGGAGCTTCAGGGCACTGCAATTCACAAACCTGCAGAGTTATAAATGATAACTCTCGTCCACAAATATATTGAGGGAAGGCAAAGAAGAGGATTTGAAATCAAGGCAGAATTGCAGGAAACAGATTTCAGGAGGTAGATTCGAATCGCCTTTAAAGCACATGAAAAGCGGCAAAACGTTGACAATGATGCCCTTGGCCAAAAAGGGCGTATGCGTTTTTTCCTGAATATATTCAGGAAAAAACGCATACGCCCTTTTTGGCCAACCAAGCAACCTGGAAAGGCAAATCAGCGCTACAAAGAAGTCTCGCTTCCCATCGGTTAAAAGGGCCATGCTGAAAAAAGTGTCAAAACCAGAAATACAGGAAAGGCCATGGAGAAATGGGAGCCGTGCTACACTGATGGGCGGGATGTAAATTGCCAACAGCCACTCTGGAGAAGTGTACGGTGAGTCCTGAAACGTCTAAAAAGCAAAGCTTAGAGAGCATAGGGCACTTCCACTCATGGGGGTATACATTGGGAAAATTAAAAATCAGCAAGACACAAGCACCCCAAAGTTTAGGGCTGCTCTCTTGACAAGGACCTCCACTTCATTCCACCTTCAATATCCCAGGAAAGAGAAAAATGGATAAAGAAGTTGTGGTCCTTATATACAATGGAATATCACTCAGCCATGAAATCAATGTCATAAGGCTAGTAGCAGCATGATGAGTGGATTTAGGTACGACGATTCTAAGTGAAATAAGTCACACAGAAAAGGACACTTCTCATAATGTATCACTTATAGAGGGAATGTAAAAACCGTTACACTTGAACTGAATTACAAAACAGAACAGAGTCACACATGCAGAAAACACACTATGGCTGCTTAACGGGAAAGGTGAGGTGGGGTGATACATAAAACAAGGGTTTCAAATTAGCTCAGATACCGTTCCATAAAACCAATATGTAATAGACAAGACCTACTCCTTGCTCAGAGAACTGGACTCAACACGCCCTATTCACCGCACAAGAATATATCTGACTAGTAATAATCTTAAAACCTATGTATTGATATCTCTCTGTTAGTGTGTCAAGTGGGTGTAAAGCGGCATAAACACAGCAGTGAAAAGCAGCTAAACCCCATTATAAAAATAAATTACTTTGAAAAACCCATGAAACAAAGACAGTGAAAGAGAGCGAAATTCTTACACAATGCGTTCAGGGGCTGTGATGCAACCTGGATTGACCATATCTAGACCCACAGCTGGATGAGACATAAGGGTGGACACTCTTGGGGCTAAGAGGTTTGGTGAGGTTGGGTGAGCAAACGCAGACCCTTTAAAGTAATACTGCGTGGTACCCATCGCATGGGTCCCAAATCTCCAGGTTCAAGGGCATCTTCCTACATCGAAAACATGCATGAGAAAACAAAAAGATGGTACACCGTGTGATGGGGAAAGGTTTCTAAAACGCACCTCATTTCTCTTCTCCTTGTGCCCGGGTTCGCCATTCCAGCCGCTTTACTAACAATCTCCCTACTTGGAGCATCAGCACCTTTAACCTCCTGTTCCGTACAGGTTGCAATTTGTCCTGAGGATGAATGGGAAGACTTGGAACCAATGAGAGACTAGCTCTTGGTGTAGTGACAGGCACAGGTCACTCTATTTTCCCATCAGGAAGAAGAATTAACCACAGGTTCAGCCTGCCCCCCGGAACCAGAGCAGGGCCTGAAGCCATCCTGCGCTTTTGCGGCCAGCTCCCTAAAAAGCGAGTTGTAAAATGGAGCTTCAGGGCACTGCAATTCACAAACCTGCAGAGTTATAAATGATAACTCTCGTCCACAAATATATTGAGGGAAGGCAAAGAAGAGGATTTGAAATCAAGGCAGAATTGCAGGAAACAGATTTCAGGAGGTAGATTCGAATCGCCTTTAAAGCACATGAATAGCGGCAAAACGTTGACAATGATGCCCTTGGCCAAAAAGGGCGTATGCGTTTTTTCCTGAATATATTCAGGAAAAAACGCATACGCCCTTTTTGGCCAACCAAGCAACCTGGAAAGGCAAATCAGCGCCACAAAGAAGACTCGCTTCCCATCGGTCAAAAGGGCCATGCTGAAAAAAGTGTCAAAACCAGAAATGCAGGACAGGCCATGGAGAAATGGGAGCCGTGCTACACTGATGGGTGGGATGTAAATTGCCAACAGACACTCTGGAGAAGTGTACGGTGAGTCCTGAAACGTCTAAATAACAAACCTTAGAGAGCATAGGGCACTTCCACTCATGGGGGTATACATTGGGAAAATGAAAAATCAGCAAGACACAAGCACCCCAAAGTTTAGGGCTGCTCTGTTGACAAGGACCTCCACTTCATTCCACCTTCAATATCCCAGGAAAGAGAAAAATGGATAAAGGAGTTGTGGTCCTTATGTACAATGGAATACCACTCAGCCATGAAATTAATGTCATAAGGCTAGTAGCAGCATGATGAGTGGATTTAGGTACGACGATTCTAAGTGAAATAAGTCACACAGAAAAGGACACTTCTCATAAGGTATCACTGATAGAGGGAATGTAAAAACCGTTACACTTGAACTGAATTACAAAACAGAACGGAGTCACACATGCAGAAAACACACTATGGCTGCTTAACGGGAAAGGTGAGGTGGGGTGATACATAAAACAAGGGTTTCAAATTAGCTCAGATACCGTTCCATAAACCCAATATGTAATAGACAAGACCTACTCCTTGCTCAGAGAACTGGTCTCAACACGCCCCATTCACCGCACAAGAATATATCTGACTAGTAATAATCTTAAAACCTATGTATTGATATCTCTCTGTTAGTGTGTCAAGTGGGTGTAAAGCGGCATAAACACAGCAGTGAAAAGCAGCTAAACCCCATTATAAAAATAAATTACTTTGAAAAACCCATGAAACAAAGAGAGTGAAAGAGAGCGAAATTCTTACACAATGCGTTCAGGGGCTGTGATGCAACCTGGATTGACCATATCTAGACCCACAGCTGGATGAGACATAAGGGTGGACACTCTTGGGGCTGAGAGGTTTGGTGAGGTTGGGTGAGCAAACGCAGACCCTTTAAAGTAATACTGCGTGGTACCCATCGCATGGGTCCCAAATCTCCAGGTTCAAGGGCATCTTGCTACATCGAAAACATGCATGAGAAACCCAGAAGATGGTACACCGTGTGATGGGGAAAGGTTTCTAAAACGCACCTCATTTCTCATCTCCTTGTGCTCGGGTTGGCCATTCCAGCCACTTTACTAGCAATCTCCCTACTTGGAGCATCAGCACCTTTAACCTCCTGTTCCGTACAGGTTGCAATTTGTCCTGAGGATGAACGGGAAGACTTGGAACCAATGAGAGACTAGCTCCTGGTGTAGGGACAGGCACAGGTCACTCAATTTTCCCATCAGGAAGAAGAATTAACCAGAGGCTCAGCCTGCCCCCCGGAACCAGAACAGGGCCTGAAGCCACCCTGCGCTTTTGCGGCCATCTCCCAAAAAGGCGAGTTGTAAAATGGAGCTTCAGGGCACTGCAATTCACAAACCTGCAGAGTTATAAATGATAACTCTCGTCCACAAATATATTGAGGGAAGGCAAAGAAGAGGATTTGAAATCAAGGCAGAATTGCAGGAAACAAATTTCAGGAGGTAGATTCGAATCGCCTTTAAAGCACATGAAAAGCGGCAAAACGTTGACAATGATGCCCTTGGCCAAAAAGGGCGTATGCGTTTTTTCCTGAATATATTCAGGAAAAAACGCATACGCCCTTTTTGGCCAACCAAGCAACCTGGAAAGGCAAATCAGCGCTACAAAGAAGTCTCGCTTCCCATCGGTTAAAAGGGCCATGCTGAAAAAAGTGTCAAAACCAGAAATACAGGAAAGGCCATGGAGAAATGGGAGCCCTGCTACACTGATGGGCGGGATGTAAATTGCCAACAGCCACTCTGGAGAAGTGTACGGTGAGTCCTGAAACGTCTAAAAAGCAAAGCTTAGAGAGCATAGGGCACTTCCACTCATGGGGGTATACATTGGAAAAATTAAAAATCAGCAAGACACAAGCACCCCAAAGTTTAGGGCTGCTCTCTTGACAAGGACCTCCACTTCATTCCACCTTCAATATCCCAGGAAAGAGAAAAATGGATAAAGGAGTTGTGGTCCTTATGTACAATGGAATATCACTCAGCCATGAAATCAATGTCATAAGGCTAGTAGCAGCATGATGAGTGGATTTAGGTACGACGATTCTAAGTGAAATAAGTCACACAGAAAAGGACACTTCTCATAAGGTATCACTGATAGAGGGAATGTAAAAACCGTTACACTTGAACTGAATTACAAAACAGAACGGAGTCACACATGCAGAAAACACACTATGGCTGCTTAACGGGAAAGGTGAGGTGGGGTGATACATAAAACAAGGGTTTCAAATTAGCTCAGATACCGTTCCATAAACCCAATATGTAATAGACAAGACCTACTCCTTGCTCAGAGAACTGGTCTCAACACGCCCCATTCACCGCACAAGAATATATCTGACTAGTAATAATCTTAAAACCTATGTATTGATATCTCTCTGTTAGTGTGTCAAGTGGGTGTAAAGCGGCATAAACACAGCAGTGAAAAGCAGCTAAACCCCATTATAAAAATAAATTACTTTGAAAAACCCATGAAACAAAGAGAGTGAAAGAGAGCGAAATTCTTACACAATGCATTCAGGGGCTGTGATGCAACCTGGATTGACCATATCTAGACCCACAGCTGGATGAGACATAAGGGTGGACACTCTTGGGGCTGAGAGGTTTGGTGAGGTTGGGTGAGCAAACGCAGACCCTTTAAAGTAATACTGCGTGGTACCCATCGCATGGGTCCCAAATCTCCAGGTTCAAGGGCATCTTGCTACATCGAAAACATGCATGAGAAACCCAGAAGATGGTACACCGTGTGATGGGGAAAGGTTTCTAAAACGCACCTCATTTCTCATCTCCTTGTGCTCGGGTTCGCCATTCCAGCCACTTTACTAGCAATCTCCCTACTTGGAGCATCAGCACCTTTAACCTCCTGTTCCGTACAGGTTGCAATTTGTACTGAGGATGAACGGGAAGACGGGGAACCAGTGATAGACTAGCTCTTCTTGTTGGGACAGGCACAGGTCACTCTATTTTCCCATCAGGAAGAAGAATTAACCACAGGCTCAGCCTGCCCCCCGGAACCAGAACAGGGCCTGAAGCCATCCTGCGCTTTTGCGGCCAGCTCCCTAAAAAGCGAGTTGCAAAATGGAGCTTCAGGGCACTGCAATTCACAAACCTGCAGAGTTATAAATGATAACTCTCGTCCACAAATATATTGAGGGAAGGCAAAGAAGAGGATTTGAAATCAAGGCAGAATTGCAGGAAACAGATTTCAGGAGGTAGATTCGAATCGCCTTTAAAGCACATGAAAAGCGGCAAAACGTTGACAATGATGCCCTTGGCCAAAAAGGGCGTATGCGTTTTTTCCTGAATATATTCAGGAAAAAACGCATACGCCCTTTTTGGCCAACCAAGCAACCTGGAAAGGCAAATCAGCGCTACAAAGAAGTCTCGCTTCCCATCGGTTAAAAGGGCCATGCTGAAAAAAGTGTCAAAACCAGAAATACAGGAAAGGCCATGGAGAAATGGGAGCCGTGCTACACTGATGGGCGGGATGTAAATTGCCAACAGCCACTCTGGAGAAGTGTACGGTGAGTCCTGAAACGTCTAAAAAGCAAAGCTTAGAGAGCATAGGGCACTTCCACTCATGGGGGTATACATTGGGAAAATTAAAAATCAGCAAGACACAAGCACCCCAAAGTTTAGGGCTGCTCTCTTGACAAGGACCTCCACTTCATTCCACCTTCAATATCCCAGGAAAGAGAAAAATGGATAAAGAAGTTGTGGTCCTTATATACAATGGAATATCACTCAGCCATGAAATCAATGTCATAAGGCTAGTAGCAGCATGATGAGTGGATTTAGGTACGACGATTCTAAGTGAAATAAGTCACACAGAAAAGGACACTTCTCATAATGTATCACTTATAGAGGGAATGTAAAAACCGTTACACTTGAACTGAATTACAAAACAGAACAGAGTCACACATGCAGAAAACACACTATGGCTGCTTAACGGGAAAGGTGAGGTGGGGTGATACATAAAACAAGGGTTTCAAATTAGCTCAGATACCGTTCCATAAAACCAATATGTAATAGACAAGACCTACTCCTTGCTCAGAGAACTGGACTCAACACGCCCTATTCACCGCACAAGAATATATCTGACTAGTAATAATCTTAAAACCTATGTATTGATATCTCTCTGTTAGTGTGTCAAGTGGGTGTAAAGCGGCATAAACACAGCAGTGAAAAGCAGCTAAACCCCATTATAAAAATAAATTACTTTGAAAAACCCATGAAACAAAGACAGTGAAAGAGAGCGAAATTCTTACACAATGCGTTCAGGGGCTGTGATGCAACCTGGATTGACCATATCTAGACCCACAGCTGGATGAGACATAAGGGTGGACACTCTTGGGGCTAAGAGGTTTGGTGAGGTTGGGTGAGCAAACGCAGACCCTTTAAAGTAATACTGCGTGGTACCCATCGCATGGGTCCCAAATCTCCAGGTTCAAGGGCATCTTCCTACATCGAAAACATGCATGAGAAAACAAAAAGATGGTACACCGTGTGATGGGGAAAGGTTTCTAAAACGCACCTCATTTCTCTTCTCCTTGTGCCCGGGTTCGCCATTCCAGCCGCTTTACTAACAATCTCCCTACTTGGAGCATCAGCACCTTTAACCTCCTGTTCCGTACAGGTTGCAATTTGTCCTGAGGATGAATGGGAAGACTTGGAACCAATGAGAGACTAGCTCTTGGTGTAGTGACAGGCACAGGTCACTCTATTTTCCCATCAGGAAGAAGAATTAACCACAGGCTCAGCCTGCCCCCCGGAACCAGAGCAGGGCCTGAAGCCATCCTGCGCTTTTGCGGCCAGCTCCCTAAAAAGCGAGTTGTAAAATGGAGCTTCAGGGCACTGCAATTCACAAACCTGCAGAGTTATAAATGATAACTCTCGTCCACAAATATATTGAGGGAAGGCAAAGAAGAGGATTTGAAATCAAGGCAGAATTGCAGGAAACAGATTTCAGGAGGTAGATTCGAATCGCCTTTAAAGCACATGAAAAGCGGCAAAACGTTGACAATGATGCCCTTGGCCAAAAAGGGCGTATGCGTTTTTTCCTGAATATATTCAGGAAAAAACGCATACGCCCTTTTTGGCCAACCAAGCAACCTGGAAAGGCAAATCAGCGCCACAAAGAAGACTCGCTTCCCATCGGTCAAAAGGGCCATGCTGAAAAAAGTGTCAAAACCAGAAATGCAGGACAGGCCATGGAGAAATGGGAGCCGTGCTACACTGATGGGTGGGATGTAAATTGCCAACAGACACTCTGGAGAAGTGTACGGTGAGTCCTGAAACGTCTAAATAACAAAGCTTAGAGAGCATAGGGCACTTCCACTCATGGGGGTATACATTGGGAAAATGAAAAATCAGCAAGACACAAGCACCCCAAAGTTTAGGGCTGCTCTCTTGACAAGGACCTCCACTTCATTCCACCTTCAATATCCCAGGAAAGAGAAAAATGGATAAAGGAGTTGTGGTCCTTATGTACAATGGAATACCACTCAGCCATGAAATTAATGTCATAAGGCTAGTAGCAGCATGATGAGTGGATTTAGGTACGACGATTCTAAGTGAAATAAGTCACACAGAAAAGGACACTTCTCATAAGGTATCACTGATAGAGGGAATGTAAAAACCGTTACACTTGAACTGAATTACAAAACAGAACGGAGTCACACATGCAGAAAACACACTATGGCTGCTTAACGGGAAAGGTGAGGTGGGGTGATACATAAAACAAGGGTTTCAAATTAGCTCAGATACCGTTCCATAAACCCAATATGTAATAGACAAGACCTACTCCTTGCTCAGAGAACTGGTCTCAACACGCCCCATTCACCGCACAAGAATATATCTGACTAGTAATAATCTTAAAACCTATGTATTGATATCTCTCTGTTAGTGTGTCAAGTGGGTGTAAAGCGGCATAAACACAGCAGTGAAAAGCAGCTAAACCCCATTATAAAAATAAATTACTTTGAAAAACCCATGAAACAAAGAGAGTGAAAGAGAGCGAAATTCTTACACAATGCGTTCAGGGGCTGTGATGCAACCTGGATTGACCATATCTAGACCCACAGCTGGATGAGACATAAGGGTGGACACTCTTGGGGCTGAGAGGTTTGGTGAGGTTGGGTGAGCAAACGCAGACCCTTTAAAGTAATACTGCGTGGTACCCATCGCATGGGTCCCAAATCTCCAGGTTCAAGGGCATCTTGCTACATCGAAAACATGCATGAGAAACCCAGAAGATGGTACACCGTGTGATGGGGAAAGGTTTCTAAAACGCACCTCATTTCTCATCTCCTTGTGCTCGGGTTGGCCATTCCAGCCACTTTACTAGCAATCTCCCTACTTGGAGCATCAGCACCTTTAACCTCCTGTTCCGTACAGGTTGCAATTTGTCCTGAGGATGAACGGGAAGACTTGGAACCAATGAGAGACTAGCTCCTGGTGTAGGGACAGGCAGAGGTCACTCAATTTTCCCATCAGGAAGAAGAATTAACCACAGGCTCAGCCTGCCCCCCGGAACCAGAACAGGGCCTGAAGCCACCCTGCGCTTTTGCGGCCATCTCCCAAAAAGGCGAGTTGTAAAATGGAGCTTCAGGGCACTGCAATTCACAAACCTGCAGAGTTATAAATGATAACTCTCGTCCACAAATATATTGAGGGAAGGCAAAGAAGAGGATTTGAAATCAAGGCAGAATTGCAGGAAACAGATTTCAGGAGGTAGATTCGAATCGCCTTTAAAGCACATGAAAAGCGGCAAAACGTTGACAATGATGCCCTTGGCCAAAAAGGGCGTATGCGTTTTTTCCTGAATATATTCAGGAAAAAACGCATACGCCCTTTTTGGCCAACCAAGCAACCTGGAAAGGCAAATCAGCGCTACAAAGAAGTCTCGCTTCCCATCGGTTAAAAGGGCCATGCTGAAAAAAGTGTCAAAACCAGAAATACAGGAAAGGCCATGGAGAAATGGGAGCCCTGCTACACTGATGGGCGGGATGTAAATTGCCAACAGCCACTCTGGAGAAGTGTACGGTGAGTCCTGAAACGTCTGAAAAGCAAAGCTTAGAGAGCATAGGGCACTTCCACTCATGGGGGTATACATTGGGAAAATTAAAAATCAGCAAGACACAAGCACCCCAAAGTTTAGGGCTGCTCTCTTGACAAGGACCTCCACTTCATTCCACCTTCAATATCCCAGGAAAGAGAAAAATGGATAAAGGAGTTGTGGTCCTTATGTACAATGGAATATCACTCAGCCATGAAATCAATGTCATAAGGCTAGTAGCAGCATGATGAGTGGATTTAGGTACGACGATTCTAAGTGAAATAAGTCACACAGAAAAGGACACTTCTCATAATGTATCACTTATAGAGGGAATGTAAGAACCGTTACACTTGAACAGAATTACAAAACAGAACGGAGTCACACATGCAGAAAACACACTATGGCTGCTTAACGGGAAAGGTGAGGTGGGGTGATACATAAAACAAGGGTTTCAAATTAGCTCAGATACCGTTCCATAAACCCAATATGTAATAGACAAGACCTACTCCTTGCTCAGAGAACTGGACTCAACACGCCCTATTCACCGCACAAGAATATATCTGACTAGTAATAATCTTAAAACCTATGTATTGATATCTCTCTGTTAGTGTGTCAAGTGGGTGTAAAGCGGCATAAACACAGCAATGAAAAGCAGCTAAACCCCATTATAAAAATAAATTACTTTGAAAAACCCATGAAACAAAGACAGTGAAAGAGAGCGAAATTCTTACACAATGCGTTCAGGGGCTGTGATGCAACCTGGATTGACCATATCTAGACCCACAGCTGGATGAGACATAAGGGTGGACACTCTTGGGGCTGAGAGGTTTGGTGAGGTTGGGTGAGCAAACGCAGACCCTTTAAAGTAATACTGCGTGGTACCCATCGCATGGGTCCCAAATCTCCAGGTTCAAGGGCATCTTGCTACATCGAAAACATGCATGAGAAACCCAGAAGATGGTACACCGTGTGATGGGGAAAGGTTTCTAAAACGCACCTCATTTCTCTTCTCCTTGTGCCCGGGTTCGCCATTCCAGCCGCTTTACTAACAATCTCCCTACTTGGAGCATCAGCACCTTTAACCTCCTGTTCCGTACAGGTTGCAATTTGTCCTGAGGATGAACGGGAAGACTTGGAACCAATGAGAGACTAGCTCTTGGTGTAGTGACAGGCACAGGTCACTCTATTTTCCCATCAGGAAGAAGAATTAACCACAGGCTCAGCCTGCCCCCCGGAACCAGAGCAGGACCTGAAGCCATCCTGCGCTTTTGCGGCCAGCTCCCTAAAAAGCGAGTTGTAAAATGGAGCTTCAGGGCACTGCAATTCACAAACCTGCAGAGTTATAAATGATAACTCTCGTCCACAAATATATTGAGGGAAGGCAAAGAAGAGGATTTGAAATCAAGGCAGAATTGCAGGAAACAGATTTCAGGAGGTAGATTCGGATCGCCTTTAAAGCACATGAAAAGCGCCAAAACGTTGACAATGATGCCCTTGGCCAAAAAGGGCGTATGCGTTTTTTCCTGAATATATTCAGGAAAAAACGCATACGCCCTTTTTGGCCAACCAAGCAACCTGGAAAGGAAAATCAGCGCTACAAAGGAGTCTCGCTTCCCATCGGTTAAAAGGGCCATGCTGAAAAAAGTGTCAAAACCAGAAATACAGGAAAGGCCATGGAGAAATGGGAGCCCTGCTACACTGATGGGCGGGATGTAAATTGCCAACAGCCACTCTGGAGAAGTGTACGGTGAGTCCTGAAACGTCTAAAAAGCAAAGCTTAGAGAGCATAGGGCACTTCCACTCATGGGGGTATACATTGGGAAAATTAAAAATCAGCAAGACACAAGCACCCCAAAGTTTAGGGCTGCTCTCTTGACAAGGACCTCCACTTCATTCCACCTTCAATATCCCAGGAAAGAGAAAAATGGATAAAGAATTTGTGGTCCTTATGTACAATGGAATATCACTCAGCCATGAAATCAATGTCATAAGGCTAGTAGCAGCATGATGAGTGGATTTAGGTACGACGATTCTAAGTGAAATAAGTCACACAGAAAAGGACACTTCTCATAATGTATCACTTATAGAGGGAATGTAAAAACCGTTACACTTGAACTGAATTACAAAACAGAACAGACTCACACATGCAGAAAACACACTATGGCTGCTTAACGGGAAAGGTGAGGTGGGGTGATACATAAAACAAGGGTTTCAAATTAGCTCAGATACCGTTCCATAAACCCAATATGTAATAGACAAGACCTACTCCTTGCTCAGAGAACTGGACTCAACACGCCCTATTCACCGCACAAGAATATATCTGACTAGTAATAATCTTAAAACCTATGTATTGATATCTCTCTGTTAGTGTGTCAAGTGGGTGTAAAGCGGCATAAACACAGCAGTGAAAAGCAGCTAAACCCCATTGTAAAAATAAATTACTTTGAAAAACCCATGAAACAAAGACAGTGAAAGAGAGTGAAATACTTACACAATGCGTTCAGGGGCTGTGATGCAACCTGGATTGACCATATCTAGACCCACAGCTGGATGAGACATAAGGGTGGACACTCTTGGTGCTGAGAGGTTTGGTGAGGTTGGGTGAGCAAACGCAGACCCTTTAAAGTAATACTGCGTGGTACCCATCGCATGGGTCCCAAATCTCCAGGTTCAAGGGCATCTTCCTACATCGAAAACATGCATGAGAAAACAAAAAGATGGTACACCATGTGATGGGGAAAGGTTTCTAAAACGCACCTCATTTCTCTTCTCCTTGTGCCCAGGTTCGCCATTCCAGCCGCTTTACTAACAATCTCCCTACTTGGAGCATCAGCACCTTTAACCTCCTGTTCCGTACAGGTTGCAATTTGTCCTGAGGATGAACGGGAAGACTTGGAACCAATGAGAGACTAGCTCTTGGTGTAGTGACAGGTACAGGTCACTCTATTTTCCCATCAGGAAGAAGAATTAACCACAGGCTCAGCATGCCCCCCGGAACCAGAGCAGGGCCTGAAGCCATCCTGCGCTTTTGCGGCCAGCTCCCTAAAAAGCGAGTTGTAAAATGGAGCTTCAGGGCACTGCAATTCACATCCCTGCAGAGTTATAAATGATAACTCTCGTCCACAAATATATTGAGGGAAGGCAAAGAAGAGGATTTGAAATCAAGGCAGAATTGCAGGAAACAGATTTCAGGAGGTAGATTCGAATCGCCTTTAAAGCACATGAAAAGCGGCAAAACGTTGACAATGATGCCCTTGGCCAAAAAGGGCGTATACGTTTTTTCCTGAATATATTCAGGAAAAAACGCATACGCCCTTTTTGGCCAACCAAGCAACCTGGAAAGGCAAATCAGCGCCACAAAGAAGACTCGCTTGCCCTCGGTCAAAAGGGCCATGCTGAAAAAAGTGTCAAAACCAGAAATGCAGGACAGGCCATGGAGAAATGGGAGCCTTGCTACACTGATGGGCGGGATGTAAATTGCCAACAGCCACTCTGGAGAAGTGTACGGTGTGTCCTTAAACATCTAAACAACACAGCTTAGTGAGCATAGGGCACTTCCACTCATGGGGGTATACATTGGGAAAATTAAAAATCAGCAAGACACAAGCACCCCAAAGTTTAGGGCTGCTCTCTTGACAAGGACCTCCACTTCATTCCACCTTCAATATCCCAGGAAAGAGAAAAATGGATAAAGGAGTTGTGGTCCTTATGTACAATGGAATATCACTCAGCCATGAAATCAATGTCATAAGGCTAGTAGCAGCATGATGAGTGGATTTAGGTACGACGATTCTAAGTGAAATAAGTCACACAGAAAAGGACACTTCTCATAATGTATCACTTATAGAGGGAATGTAAGAACCGTTACACTTGAACAGAATTACAAAACAGAACGGAGTCACACATGCAGAAAACACACTATGGCTGCTTAACGGGAAAGGTGAGGTGGGGTGATACATAAAACAAGGGTTTCAAATTAGCTCAGATACCGTTCCATAAACCCAATATGTAATAGACAAGACCTACTCCTTGCTCAGAGAACTGGACTCAACACGCCCTATTCACCGCACAAGAATATATCTGACTAGTAATAATCTTAAAACCTATGTATTGATATCTCTCTGTTAGTGTGTCAAGTGGGTGTAAAGCGGCATAAACACAGCAGTGAAAAGCAGCTAAACCCCATTATAAAAATAAATTACTTTGAAAAACCCATGAAACAAAGACAGTGAAAGAGAGCGAAATTCTTACACAATGCGTTCAGGGGCTGTGATGCAACCTGGATTGACCATATCTAGACCCACAGCTGGATGAGACATAAGGGTGGACACTCTTGGGGCTAAGAGGTTTGGTGAGGTTGGGTGAGCAAACGCAGACCCTTTAAAGTAATACTGCGTGGTACCCATCGCATGGGTCCCAAATCTCCAGGTTCAAGGGCATCTTGCTACATCGAAAACATGCATGAGAAAACAAAAAGATGGTACACCGTGTGATGGGGAAAGGTTTCTAAAACGCACCTCATTTCTCATCTCCTTGTGCTCGGGTTCGCCATTCCAGCCACTTTACTAGCAATCTCCCTACTTGGAGCATCAGCACCTTTAACCTCCTGTTCCGTACAGGTTGCAATTTGTCCTGAGGATGAACGGGAAGACTTGGAACCAATGAGAGACTAGCTCCTGGTGTAGGGACAGGCACAGGTCACTCTATTTTCCCATCAGGAAGAAGAATTAACCACAGGCTCAGCCTGCCCCCCGGAACCAGAACAGGGCCTGAAGCCATCCTGCGCTTTTGCGGCCAGCTCCCTAAAAAGCGAGTTGTAAAATGGAGCTTCAGGGCACTGCAATTCACAAACCTGCAGAGTTATAAATGATAACTCTCGTCCACAAATATATTGAGGGAAGGCAAAGAAGAGGATTTGAAATCAAGGCAGAATTGCAGGAAACAGATTTCAGGAGGTAGATTCGAATCGCCTTTAAAGCACATGAAAAGCGGCAAAACGTTGACAATGATGCCCTTGGCCAAAAAGGGCGTATGCGTTTTTTCCTGAATATATTCAGGAAAAAACGCATACGCCCTTTTTGGCCAACCAAGCAACCTGGAAAGGCAAATCAGCGCTACAAAGAAGTCTCGCTTCCCATCGGTTAAAAGGGCCATGCTGAAAAAAGTGTCAAAACCAGAAATACAGGAAAGGCCATGGAGAAATGGGAGCCGTGCTACACTGATGGGCGGGATGTAAATTGCCAACAGCCACTCTGGAGAAGTGTACGGTGAGTCCTGAAACGTCTAAAAAGCAAAGCTTAGAGAGCATAGGGCACTTCCACTCATGGGGGTATACATTGGGAAAATTAAAAATCAGCAAGACACAAGCACCGCAAAGTTTAGGGCTGCTCTCTTGACAAGGACCTCCACTTCATTCCACCTTCAATATCCCAGGAAAGAGAAAAATGGATAAAGAAGTTGTGGTCCTTATATACAATGGAATATCACTCAGCCATGAAATCAATGTCATAAGGCTAGTAGCAGCATGATGAGTGGATTTAGGTACGACGATTCTAAGTGAAATAAGTCACACAGAAAAGGACACTTCTCATAATGTATCACTTATAGAGGGAATGTAAAAACCGTTACACTTGAACTGAATTACAAAACAGAACAGAGTCACACATGCAGAAAACACACTATGGCTGCTTAACGGGAAAGGTGAGGTGGGGTGATACATAAAACAAGGGTTTCAAATTAGCTCAGATACCGTTCCATAAAACCAATATGTAATAGACAAGACCTACTCCTTGCTCAGAGAACTGGACTCAACACGCCCTATTCACCGCACAAGAATATATCTGACTAGTAATAATCTTAAAACCTATGTATTGATATCTCTCTGTTAGTGTGTCAAGTGGGTGTAAAGCGGCATAAACACAGCAGTGAAAAGCAGCTAAACCCCATTATAAAAATAAATTACTTTGAAAAACCCATGAAACAAAGACAGTGAAAGAGAGCGAAATTCTTACACAATGCGTTCAGGGGCTGTGATGCAACCTGGATTGACCATATCTAGACCCACAGCTGGATGAGACATAAGGGTGGACACTCTTGGGGCTGAGAGGTTTGGTGAGGTTGGGTGAGCAAACGCAGACCCTTTAAAGTAATACTGCGTGGTACCCATCGCATGGGTCCCAAATCTCCAGGTTCAAGGGCATCTTCCTACATCGAAAACATGCATGAGAAAACAAAAAGATGGTACACCATGTGATGGGGAAAGGTTTCTAAAACGCACCTCATTTCTCTTCTCCTTGTGCCCGGGTTCGCCATTCCAGCCGCTTTACTAACAATCTCCCTACTTGGAGCATCAGCACCTTTAACCTCCTGTTCCGTACAGGTTGCAATTTGTCCTGAGGATGAACGGGAAGACTTGGAACCAATGAGAGACTAGCTCTTGGTGTAGTGACAGGCACAGGTCACTCTATTTTCCCATCAGGAAGAAGAATTAACCACAGGCTCAGCCTGCCCCCCGGAACCAGAGCAGGGCCTGAAGCCATCCTGCGCTTTTGCGGCCAGCTCCCTAAAAAGCGAGTTGTAAAATGGAGCTTCAGGGCACTGCAATTCACAAACCTGCAGAGTTATAAATGATAACTCTCGTCCACAAATATATTGAGGGAAGGCAAAGAAGAGGATTTGAAATCAAGGCAGAATTGCAGGAAACAGATTTCAGGAGGTAGATTCGAATCGCCTTTAAAGCACATGAAAAGCGGCAAAACGTTGACAATGATGCCCTTGGCCAAAAAGGGCGTATGCGTTTTTTCCTGAATATATTCAGGAAAAAACGCATACGCCCTTTTTGGCCAACCAAGCAACCTGGAAAGGCAAATCAGCGCCACAAAGAAGACTCGCTTCCCATCGGTTAAAAGGGCCATGCTGAAAAAAGTGTCAAAACCAGAAATGCAGGACAGGCCATGGAGAAATGGGAGCCGTGCTACACTGATGGGCGGGATGTAAATTGCCAACAGCCACTCTGGAGAAGTGTACGGTGAGTCCTGAAACGTCTAAATAACAAAGCTTAGAGAGCATAGGGCACTTCCACTCATGGGGGTATACATTGGGAAAATTAAAAATCAGCAAGACACAAGCACCCCAAAGTTTAGGGCTGCTCTGTTGACAAGGACCTCCACTTCATTCCACCTTCAATATCCCAGGAAAGAGAAAAATTGATAAAGGAGTTGTGGTCCTTATGTACAATGGAATACCACTCAGCCATGAAATTAATGTCATAAGGCTAGTAGCAGCATGATGAGTGGATTTAGGTACGACGATTCTAAGTGAAATAAGTCACACAGAAAAGGACACTTCTCATAAGGTATCACTGATAGAGGGAATGTAAAAACCGTTACACTTGAACTGAATTACAAAACAGAACGGAGTCACACATGCAGAAAACACACTATGGCTGCTTAACGGGAAAGGTGAGGTGGGGTGATACATAAAACAAGGGTTTCAAATTAGCTCAGATACCGTTCCATAAACCCAATATGTAATAGACAAGACCTACTCCTTGCTCAGAGAACTGGTCTCAACACGCCCCATTCACCGCACAAGAATATATCTGACTAGTAATAATCTTAAAACCTATGTATTGATATCTCTCTGTTAGTGTGTCAAGTGGGGGTAAAGCGGCATAAACACAGCAGTGAAAAGCAGCTAAACCCCATTATAAAAATAAATTACTTCGAAATACCCATGAAACAAAGACAGTGAAATAGAGCGAAATTCTTACACAATGCGTTCAGGGGCTGTGATGCAACCTGGATTGACCATATCTAGACCCACAGCTGGATGAGACATAAGGGTGGACGCTCTTGGGGCTGAGAGGTTTGGTGAGGTTGGGTGAGCAAACGCAGACCCTTTAAAGTAATACTGCGTGGTACCCATCGCATGGGTCCCAAATCTCCAGGTTCAAGGGCATCTTGCTACATCGAAAACATGCATGAGAAACCCAGAAGATGGTACACCGTGTGATGGGGAAAGGTTTCTAAAACGCACCTCATTTCTCATCTCCTTGTGCTCGGGTTCGCCATTCCAGCCACTTTACTAGCAATCTCCCTACTTGGAGCATCAGCACCTTTAACCTCCTGTTCCGTACAGGTTGCAATTTGTCCTGAGGATGAACGGGAAGACTTGGAACCAATGAGAGACTAGCTCTTGGTGTAGGGACAGGCACAGGTCACTCTATTTTCCCATCAGGAAGAAGAATTAACCACAGGCTCAGCCTGCCCCCCGGAACCAGAACAGGGCCTGAAGCCATCCTGCGCTTTTGCGGCCAGCTCCCTAAAAAGCGAGTTGTAAAATGGAGCTTCAGGGCACTGCAATTCACAAACCTGCAGAGTTATAAATGATAACTCTCGTCCACAAATATATTGAGGGAAGGCAAAGAAGAGGATTTGAAATCAAGGCAGAATTGCAGGAAACAGATTTCAGGAGGTAGATTCGAATCGCCTTTAAAGCACATGAAAAGCGGCAAAACGTTGACAATGATGCCCTTGGCCAAAAAGGGCGTATGCGTTTTTTCCTGAATATATTCAGGAAAAAACGCATACGCCCTTTTTGGCCAACCAAGCAACCTGGAAAGGCAAATCAGCGCTACAAAGAAGTCTCGCTTCCCATCGGTTAAAAGGGCCATGCTGAAAAAAGTGTCAAAACCAGAAATACAGGAAAGGCCATGGAGAAATGGGAGCCGTGCTACACTGATGGGCGGGATGTAAATTGCCAACAGCCACTCTGGAGAAGTGTACGGTGAGTCCTGAAACGTCTAAAAAGCAAAGCTTAGAGAGCATAGGGCACTTCCACTCATGGGGGTATACATTGGGAAAATTAAAAATCAGCAAGACACAAGCACCCCAAAGTTTAGGGCTGCTCTCTTGACAAGGACCTCCACTTCATTCCACCTTCAATATCCCAGGAAAGAGAAAAATGGATAAAGAAGTTGTGGTCCTTATATACAATGGAATATCACTCAGCCATGAAATCAATGTCATAAGGCTAGTAGCAGCATGATGAGTGGATTTAGGTACGACGATTCTAAGTGAAATAAGTCACACAGAAAAGGACACTTCTCATAATGTATCACTTATAGAGGGAATGTAAAAACCGTTACACTTGAACTGAATTACAAAACAGAACAGAGTCACACATGCAGAAAACACACTATGGCTGCTTAACGGGAAAGGTGAGGTGGGGTGATACATAAAACAAGGGTTTCAAATTAGCTCAGATACCGTTCCATAAAACCAATATGTAATAGACAAGACCTACTCCTTGCTCAGAGAACTGGACTCAACACGCCCTATTCACCGCACAAGAATATATCTGACTAGTAATAATCTTAAAACCTATGTATTGATATCTCTCTGTTAGTGTGTCAAGTGGGTGTAAAGCGGCATAAACACAGCAGTGAAAAGCAGCTAAACCCCATTATAAAAATAAATTACTTTGAAAAACCCATGAAACAAAGACAGTGAAAGAGAGCGAAATTCTTACACAATGCGTTCAGGGGCTGTGATGCAACCTGGATTGACCATATCTAGACCCACAGCTGGATGAGACATAAGGGTGGACACTCTTGGGGCTAAGAGGTTTGGTGAGGTTGGGTGAGCAAACGCAGACCCTTTAAAGTAATACTGCGTGGTACCCATCGCATGGGTCCCAAATCTCCAGGTTCAAGGGCATCTTCCTACATCGAAAACATGCATGAGAAAACAAAAAGATGGTACACCGTGTGATGGGGAAAGGTTTCTAAAACGCACCTCATTTCTCTTCTCCTTGTGCCCGGGTTCGCCATTCCAGCCGCTTTACTAACAATCTCCCTACTTGGAGCATCAGCACCTTTAACCTCCTGTTCCGTACAGGTTGCAATTTGTCCTGAGGATGAATGGGAAGACTTGGAACCAATGAGAGACTAGCTCTTGGTGTAGTGACAGGCACAGGTCACTCTATTTTCCCATCAGGAAGAAGAATTAACCACAGGCTCAGCCTGCCCCCCGGAACCAGAGCAGGGCCTGAAGCCATCCTGCGCTTTTGCGGCCAGCTCCCTAAAAAGCGAGTTGTAAAATGGAGCTTCAGGGCACTGCAATTCACAAACCTGCAGAGTTATAAATGATAACTCTCGTCCACAAATATATTGAGGGAAGGCAAAGAAGAGGATTTGAAATCAAGGCAGAATTGCAGGAAACAGATTTCAGGAGGTAGATTCGAATCGCCTTTAAAGCACATGAAAAGCGGCAAAACGTTGACAATGATGCCCTTGGCCAAAAAGGCGTATGCGTTTTTTCCTGAATATATTCAGGAAAAAACGCATACGCCCTTTTTGGCCAACCAAGCAACCTGGAAAGGCAAATCAGCGCCACAAAGAAGACTCGCTTCCCATCGGTCAAAAGGGCCATGCTGAAAAAAGTGTCAAAACCAGAAATGCAGGACAGGCCATGGAGAAATGGGAGCCGTGCTACACTGATGGGTGGGATGTAAATTGCCAACAGACACTCTGGAGAAGTGTACGGTGAGTCCTGAAACGTCTAAATAACAAAGCTTAGAGAGCATAGGGCACTTCCACTCATGGGGGTATACATTGGGAAAATGAAAAATCAGCAAGACACAAGCACCCCAAAGTTTAGGGCTGCTCTGTTGACAAGGACCTCCACTTCATTCCACCTTCAATATCCCAGGAAAGAGAAAAATGGATAAAGGAGTTGTGGTCCTTATGTACAATGGAATACCACTCAGCCATGAAATTAATGTCATAAGGCTAGTAGCAGCATGATGAGTGGATTTAGGTACGACGATTCTAAGTGAAATAAGTCACACAGAAAAGGACACTTCTCATAAGGTATCACTGATAGAGGGAATGTAAAAACCGTTACACTTGAACTGAATTACAAAACAGAACGGAGTCACACATGCAGAAAACACACTATGGCTGCTTAACGGGAAAGGTGAGGTGGGGTGATACATAAAACAAGGGTTTCAAATTAGCTCAGATACCGTTCCATAAACCCAATATGTAATAGACAAGACCTACTCCTTGCTCAGAGAACTGGTCTCAACACGCCCCATTCACCGCACAAGAATATATCTGACTAGTAATAATCTTAAAACCTATGTATTGATATCTCTCTGTTACTGTGTCAAGTGGGTGTAAAGCGGCATAAACACAGCAGTGAAAAGCAGCTAAACCCCATTATAAAAATAAATTACTTTGAAAAACCCATGAAACAAAGAGAGTGAAAGAGAGCGAAATTCTTACACAATGCGTTCAGGGGCTGTGATGCAACCTGGATTGACCATATCTAGACCCACAGCTGGATGAGACATAAGGGTGGACACTCTTGGGGCTGAGAGGTTTGGTGAGGTTGGGTGAGCAAACGCAGACCCTTTAAAGTAATACTGAGTGGTACCCATCACATGGGTCCCAAATCTCCAGGTTCAAGGGCATCTTGCTACATCGAAAACATGCATGAGAAACCCAGAAGATGGTACACCGTGTGATGGGGAAAGGTTTCTAAAACGCACCTCATTTCTCATCTCCTTGTGCTCGGGTTCGCCATTCCAGCCACTTTACTAGCAATCTCCCTACTTGGAGCATCAGCACCTTTAACCTCCTGTTCCGTACAGGTTGCAATTTGTCCTGAGGATGAACGGGAAGACTTGGAACCAATGAGAGACTAGCTCCTGGTGTAGGGACAGGCACAGGTCACTCAATTTTCCCATCAGGAAGAAGAATTAACCACAGGCTCAGCCTGCCCCCCGGAACCAGAACAGGGCCTGAAGCCACCCTGCGCTTTTGCGGCCATCTCCCAAAAAGGCGAGTTGTAAAATGGAGCTTCAGGGCACTGCAATTCACAAACCTGCAAAGTTATAAATGATAACTCTCGTCCACAAATATATTGAGGGAAGGCAAAGAAGAGGATTTGAAATCAAGGCAGAATTGCAGGAAACAAATTTCAGGAGGTAGATTCGAATCGCCTTTAAAGCACATGAAAAGCGGCAAAACGTTGACAATGATGCCCTTGGCCAAAAAGGGCGTATGCGTTTTTTCCTGAATATATTCAGGAAAAAACGCATACGCCCTTTTTGGCCAACCAAGCAACCTGGAAAGGCAAATCAGCGCTACAAAGAAGTCTCGCTTCCCATCGGTTAAAAGGGCCATGCTGAAAAAAGTGTCAAAACCAGAAATACAGGAAAGGCCATGGAGAAATGGGAGCCCTGCTACACTGATGGGCGGGATGTAAATTGCCAACAGCCACTCTGGAGAAGTGTACGGTGAGTCCTGAAACGTCTAAAAAGCAAAGCTTAGAGAGCATAGGGCACTTCCACTCATGGGGGTATACATTGGGAAAATTAAAAATCAGCAAGACACAAGCACCCCAAAGTTTAGGGCTGCTCTCTTGACAAGGACCTCCACTTCATTCCACCTTCAATATCCCAGGAAAGAGAAAAATGGATAAAGGAGTTGTGGTCCTTATGTACAATGGAATATCACTCAGCCATGAAATCAATGTCATAAGGCTAGTAGCAGCATGATGAGTGGATTTAGGTACGACGATTCTAAGTGAAATAAGTCACACAGAAAAGGACACTTCTCATAATGTATCACGTATAGAGGGAATGTAAGAACCGTTACACTTGAACAGAATTACAAAACAGAACGGAGTCACACATGCAGAAAACACACTATGGCTGCTTAACGGGAAAGGTGAGGTGGGGTGATACATAAAACAAGGGTTTCAAATTAGCTCAGATACCGTTCCATAAACCCAATATGTAATAGACAAGACCTACTCCTTGCTCAGAGAACTGGACTCAACACGCCCTATTCACCGCACAAGAATATATCTGACTAGTAATAATCTTAAAACCTATGTATTGATATCTCTCTGTTAGTGTGTCAAGTGGGTGTAAAGCGGCATAAACACAGCAATGAAAAGCAGCTAAACCCCATTATAAAAATAAATTACTTTGAAAAACCCATGAAACAAAGACAGTGAAAGAGAGCGAAATTCTTACACAATGCGTTCAGGGGCTGTGATGCAACCTGGATTGACCATATCTAGACCCACAGCTGGATGAGACATAAGGGTGGACACTCTTGGGGCTGAGAGGTTTGGTGAGGTTGGGTGAGCAAACGCAGACCCTTTAAAGTAATACTGCGTGGTACCCATCGCATGGGTCCCAAATCTCCAGGTTCAAGGGCATCTTCCTACATCGAAAACATGCATGAGAAAACAAAAGATGGTACACCATGTGATGGGGAAAGGTTTCTAAAACGCACCTCATTTCTCTTCTCCTTGTGCCCGGGTTCGCCATTCAGCCGCTTTACTAACAATCTCCCTACTTGGAGCATCAGCACCTTTAACCTCCTGTTCCGTACAGGTTGCAATTTGTCCTGAGGATGAACGGGAAGACTTGGAACCAATGAGAGACTAGCTCTTGGTGTAGTGACAGGCACAGGTCACTCTATTTTCCCATCAGGAAGAAGAATTAACCACAGGCTCAGCCTGCCCCCCGGAACCAGAGCAGGGCCTGAAGCCATCCTGCGCTTTTGCGGCCAGCTCCCTAAAAAGCGAGTTGTAAAATGGAGCTTCAGGGCACTGCAATTCACAAACCTGCAGAGTTATAAATGATAACTCTCGTCCACAAATATATTGAGGGAAGGCAAAGAAGAGGATTTGAAATCAAGGCAGAATTGCAGGAAACAGATTTCAGGAGGTAGATTCGAATCGCCTTTAAAGCACATGAAAAGCGGCAAAACGTTGACAATGATGCCCTTGGCCAAAAAGGGCGTATGCGTTTTTTCCTGAATATATTCAGGAAAAAACGCATACGCCCTTTTTGGCCAACCAAGCAACCTGGAAAGGCAAATCAGCGCCACAAAGAAGACTCGCTTCCCATCGGTTAAAAGGGCCATGCTGAAAAAAGTGTCAAAACCAGAAATGCAGGACAGGCCATGGAGAAATGGGAGCCGTGCTACACTGATGGGCGGGATGTAAATTGCCAACAGCCACTCTGGAGAAGTGTACGGTGAGTCCTGAAACGTCTAAATAACAAAGCTTAGAGAGCATAGGGCACTTCCACTCATGGGGGTATACATTGGGAAAATTAAAAATCAGCAAGACACAAGCACCCCAAAGTTTAGGGCTGCTCTGTTGACAAGGACCTCCACTTCATTCCACCTTCAATATCCCAGGAAAGAGAAAAATGGATAAAGGAGTTGTGGTCCTTATGTACAATGGAATACCACTCAGCCATGAAATTAATGTCATAAGGCTAGTAGCAGCATGATGAGTGGATTTAGGTACGACGATTCTAAGTGAAATAAGTCACACAGAAAAGGACACTTCTCATAAGGTATCACTGATAGAGGGAATGTAAAAACCGTTACACTTGAACTGAATTACAAAACAGAACGGAGTCACACATGCAGAAAACACACTATGGCTGCTTAACGGGAAAGGTGAGGTGGGGTGATACATAAAACAAGGGTTTCAAATTAGCTCAGATACCGTTCCATAAACCCAATATGTAATAGACAAGACCTACTCCTTGCTCAGAGAACTGGTCTCAACACGCCCCATTCACCGCACAAGAATATATCTGACTAGTAATAATCTTAAAACCTATGTATTGATATCTCTCTGTTAGTGTGTCAAGTGGGTGTAAAGCGGCATAAACACAGCAGTGAAAAGCAGCTAAACCCCATTATAAAAATAAATTACTTTGAAAAACCCATGAAACAAAGAGAGTGAAAGAGAGCGAAATTCTTACACAATGCGTTCAGGGGCTGTGATGCAACCTGGATTGACCATATCTAGACCCACAGCTGGATGAGACATAAGGGTGGACACTCTTGGGGCTGAGAGGTTTGGTGAGGTTGGGTGAGCAAACGCAGACCCTTTAAAGTAATACTGAGTGGTACCCATCACATGGGTCCCAAATCTCCAGGTTCAAGGGCATCTTGCTACATCGAAAACATGCATGAGAAACCCAGAAGATGGTACACCGTGTGATGGGGAAAGGTTTCTAAAACGCACCTCATTTCTCATCTCCTTGTGCTCGGGTTCGCCATTCCAGCCACTTTACTAGCAATCTCCCTACTTGGAGCATCAGCACCTTTAACCTCCTGTTCCGTACAGGTTGCAATTTGTCCTGAGGATGAACGGGAAGACTTGGAACCAATGAGAGACTAGCTCCTGGTGTAGGGACAGGCACAGGTCACTCAATTTTCCCATCAGGAAGAAGAATTAACCACAGGCTCAGCCTGCCCCCCGGAACCAGAACAGGGCCTGAAGCCACCCTGCGCTTTTGCGGCCATCTCCCAAAAAGGCGAGTTGTAAAATGGAGCTTCAGGGCACTGCAATTCACAAACCTGCAGAGTTATAAATGATAACTCTCGTCCACAAATATATTGAGGGAAGGCAAAGAAGAGGATTTGAAATCAAGGCAGAATTGCAGGAAACAAATTTCAGGAGGTAGATTCGAATCGCCTTTAAAGCACATGAAAAGCGGCAAAACGTTGACAATGATGCCCTTGGCCAAAAAGGGCGTATGCGTTTTTTCCTGAATATATTCAGGAAAAAACGCATACGCCCTTTTTGGCCAACCAAGCAACCTGGAAAGGCAAATCAGCGCTACAAAGAAGTCTCGCTTCCCATCGGTTAAAAGGGCCATGCTGAAAAAAGTGTCAAAACCAGAAATACAGGAAAGGCCATGGAGAAATGGGAGCCCTGCTACACTGATGGGCGGGATGTAAATTGCCAACAGCCACTCTGGAGAAGTGTACGGTGAGTCCTGAAACGTCTAAAAAGCAAAGCTTAGAGAGCATAGGGCACTTCCACTCATGGGGGTATACATTGGGAAAATTAAAAATCAGCAAGACACAAGCACCCCAAAGTTTAGGGCTGCTCTCTTGACAAGGACCTCCACTTCATTCCACCTTCAATATCCCAGGAAAGAGAAAAATGGATAAAGGAGTTGTGGTCCTTATGTACAATGGAATATCACTCAGCCATGAAATCAATGTCATAAGGCTAGTAGCAGCATGATGAGTGGATTTAGGTACGACGATTCTAAGTGAAATAAGTCACACAGAAAAGGACACTTCTCATAATGTATCACGTATAGAGGGAATGTAAGAACCGTTACACTTGAACAGAATTACAAAACAGAACGGAGTCACACATGCAGAAAACACACTATGGCTGCTTAACGGGAAAGGTGAGGTGGGGTGATACATAAAACAAGGGTTTCAAATTAGCTCAGATACCGTTCCATAAACCCAATATGTAATAGACAAGACCTACTCCTTGCTCAGAGAACTGGACTCAACACGCCCTATTCACCGCACAAGAATATATCTGACTAGTAATAATCTTAAAACCTATGTATTGATATCTCTCTGTTAGTGTGTCAAGTGGGTGTAAAGCGGCATAAACACAGCAATGAAAAGCAGCTAAACCCCATTATAAAAATAAATTACTTTGAAAAACCCATGAAACAAAGACAGTGAAAGAGAGCGAAATTCTTACACAATGCGTTCAGGGGCTGTGATGCAACCTGGATTGACCATATCTAGACCCACAGCTGGATGAGACATAAGGGTGGACACTCTTGGGGCTGAGAGGTTTGGTGAGGTTGGGTGAGCAAACGCAGACCCTTTAAAGTAATACTGCGTGGTACCCATCGCATGGGTCCCAAATCTCCAGGTTCAAGGGCATCTTCCTACATCGAAAACATGCATGAGAAAACAAAAAGATGGTACACCATGTGATGGGGAAAGGTTTCTAAAACGCACCTCATTTCTCTTCTCCTTGTGCCCGGGTTCGCCATTCCAGCCGCTTTACTAACAATCTCCCTACTTGGAGCATCAGCACCTTTAACCTCCTGTTCCGTACAGGTTGCAATTTGTCCTGAGGATGAACGGGAAGACTTGGAACCAATGAGAGACTAGCTCTTGGTGTAGTGACAGGCACAGGTCACTCTATTTTCCCATCAGGAAGAAGAATTAACCACAGGCTCAGCCTGCCCCCCGGAACCAGAGCAGGGCCTGAAGCCATCCTGCGCTTTTGCGGCCAGCTCCCTAAAAAGCGAGTTGTAAAATGGAGCTTCAGGGCACTGCAATTCACAAACCTGCAGAGTTATAAATGATAACTCTCGTCCACAAATATATTGAGGGAAGGCAAAGAAGAGGATTTGAAATCAAGGCAGAATTGCAGGAAACAGATTTCAGGAGGTAGATTCGAATCGCCTTTAAAGCACATGAAAAGCGGCAAAACGTTGACAATGATGCCCTTGGCCAAAAAGGGCGTATGCGTTTTTTCCTGAATATATTCAGGAAAAAACGCATACGCCCTTTTTGGCCAACCAAGCAACCTGGAAAGGCAAATCAGCGCCACAAAGAAGACTCGCTTCCCATCGGTTAAAAGGGCCATGCTGAAAAAAGTGTCAAAACCAGAAATGCAGGACAGGCCATGGAGAAATGGGAGCCGTGCTACACTGATGGGCGGGATGTAAATTGCCAACAGCCACTCTGGAGAAGTGTACGGTGAGTCCTGAAACGTCTAAATAACAAAGCTTAGAGAGCATAGGGCACTTCCACTCATGGGGGTATACATTGGGAAAATTAAAAATCAGCAAGACACAAGCACCCCAAAGTTTAGGGCTGCTCTGTTGACAAGGACCTCCACTTCATTCCACCTTCAATATCCCAGGAAAGAGAAAAATGGATAAAGGAGTTGTGGTCCTTATGTACAATGGAATACCACTCAGCCATGAAATTAATGTCATAAGGCTAGTAGCAGCATGATGAGTGGATTTAGGTACGACGATTCTAAGTGAAATAAGTCACACAGAAAAGGACACTTCTCATAAGGTATCACTGATAGAGGGAATGTAAAAACCGTTACACTTGAACTGAATTACAAAACAGAACGGAGTCACACATGCAGAAAACACACTATGGCTGCTTAACGGGAAAGGTGAGGTGGGGTGATACATAAAACAAGGGTTTCAAATTAGCTCAGATACCGTTCCATAAACCCAATATGTAATAGACAAGACCTACTCCTTGCTCAGAGAACTGGTCTCAACACACCCCATTCACCGCACAAGAATATATCTGACTAGTAATAATCTTAAAACCTATGTATTGATATCTCTCTGTTAGTGTGTCAAGTGGGTGTAAAGCGGCATAAACACAGCAGTGAAAAGCAGCTAAACCCCATTATAAAAATAAATTACTTCGAAATACCCATGAAACAAAGACAGTGAAATAGAGCGAAATTCTTACACAATGCGTTCAGGGGCTGTGATGCAACCTGGATTGACCATATCTAGACCCACAGCTGGATGAGACATAAGGGTGGACGCTCTTGGGGCTGAGAGGTTTGGTGAGGTTGGGTGAGCAAACGCAGACCCTTTAAAGTAATACTGCGTGGTACCCATCGCATGGGTCCCAAATCTCCAGGTTCAAGGGCATCTTGCTACATCGAAAACATGCATGAGAAACCCAGAAGATGGTACACCGTGTGATGGGGAAAGGTTTCTAAAACGCACCTCATTTCTCATCTCCTTGTGCTCGGGTTCGCCATTCCAGCCACTTTACTAGCAATCTCCCTACTTGGAGCATCAGCACCTTTAACCTCCTGTTCCGTACAGGTTGCAATTTGTCCTGAGGATGAACGGGAAGACTTGGAACCAATGAGAGACTAGCTCTTGGTGTAGGGACAGGCACAGGTCACTCTATTTTCCCATCAGGAAGAAGAATTAACCACAGGCTCAGCCTGCCCCCCGGAACCAGAACAGGGCCTGAAGCCATCCTGTGCTTTTGCGGCCAGCTCCCTAAAAAGCGAGTTGTAAAATGGAGCTTCAGGGCACTGCAATTCACAAACCTGCAGAGTTATAAATGATAACTCTCGTCCACAAATATATTGAGGGAAGGCAAAGAAGAGGATTTGAAATCAAGGCAGAATTGCAGGAAACAGATTTCAGGAGGTAGATTCGAATCGCCTTTAAAGCACATGAAAAGCGGCAAAACGTTGACAATGATGCCCTTGGCCAAAAAGGGCGTATGCGTTTTTTCCTGAATATATTCAGGAAAAAACGCATACGCCCTTTTTGGCCAACCAAGCAACCTGGAAAGGCAAATCAGCGCTACAAAGAAGTCTCGCTTCCCATCGGTTAAAAGGGCCATGCTGAAAAAAGTGTCAAAACCAGAAATACAGGAAAGGCCATGGAGAAATGGGAGCCGTGCTACACTGATGGGCGGGATGTAAATTGCCAACAGCCACTCTGGAGAAGTGTACGGTGAGTCCTGAAACGTCTAAAAAGCAAAGCTTAGAGAGCATAGGGCACTTCCACTCATGGGGGTATACATTGGGAAAATTAAAAATCAGCAAGACACAAGCACCCCAAAGTTTAGGGCTGCTCTCTTGACAAGGACCTCCACTTCATTCCACCTTCAATATCCCAGGAAAGAGAAAAATGGATAAAGAAGTTGTGGTCCTTATATACAATGGAATATCACTCAGCCATGAAATCAATGTCATAAGGCTAGTAGCAGCATGATGAGTGGATTTAGGTACGACGATTCTAAGTGAAATAAGTCACACAGAAAAGGACACTTCTCATAATGTATCACTTATAGAGGGAATGTAAAAACCGTTACACTTGAACTGAATTACAAAACAGAACAGAGTCACACATGCAGAAAACACACTATGGCTGCTTAACGGGAAAGGTGAGGTGGGGTGATACATAAAACAAGGGTTTCAAATTAGCTCAGATACCGTTCCATAAACCCAATATGTAATAGACAAGACCTACTCCTTGCTCAGAGAACTGGACTCAACACGCCCTATTCACCGCACAAGAATATATCTGACTAGTAATAATCTTAAAACCTATGTATTGATATCTCTCTGTTAGTGTGTCAAGTGGGTGTAAAGCGGCATAAACACAGCAGTGAAAAGCAGCTAAACCCCATTATAAAAATAAATTACTTTGAAAAACCCATGAAACAAAGACAGTGAAAGAGAGCGAAATTCTTACACAATGCGTTCAGGGGCTGTGATGCAACCTGGATTGATCATATCTAGACCCACAGCTGGATGAGACATAAGGGTGGACACTCTTCGGGCTAAGAGGTTTGGTGAGGTTGGGTGAGCAAACGCAGACCCTTTAAAGTAATACTGCGTGGTACCCATCGCATGGGTCCCAAATCTCCAGGTTCAAGGGCATCTTCCTACATCGAAAACATGCATGAGAAAACAAAAAGATGGTACACCGTGTGATGGGGAAAGGTTTCTAAAACGCACCTCATTTCTCTTCTCCTTGTGCCCGGGTTCGCCATTCCAGCCGCTTTACTAACAATCTCCCTACTTGGAGCATCAGCACCTTTAACCTCCTGTTCCGTACAGGTTGCAATTTGTCCTGAGGATGAATGGGAAGACTTGGAACCAATGAGAGACTAGCTCTTGGTGTAGTGACAGGCACAGGTCACTCTATTTTCCCATCAGGAAGAAGAATTAACCACAGGCTCAGCCTGCCCCCCGGAACCAGAGCAGGGCCTGAAGCCATCCTGCGCTTTTGCGGCCAGCTCCCTAAAAAGCGAGTTGTAAAATGGAGCTTCAGGGCACTGCAATTCACAAACCTGCAGAGTTATAAATGATAACTCTCGTCCACAAATATATTGAGGGAAGGCAAAGAAGAGGATTTGAAATCAAGGCAGAATTGCAGGAAACAGATTTCAGGAGGTAGATTCGAATCGCCTTTAAAGCACATGAAAAGCGGCAAAACGTTGACAATGATGCCCTTGGCCAAAAAGGGCGTATGCGTTTTTTCCTGAATATATTCAGGAAAAAACGCATACGCCCTTTTTGGCCAACCAAGCAACCTGGAAAGGCAAATCAGCGCCACAAAGAAGACTCGCTTCCCATCGGTCAAAAGGGCCATGCTGAAAAAAGTGTCAAAACCAGAAATGCAGGACAGGCCATGGAGAAATGGGAGCCGTGCTACACTGATGGGTGGGATGTAAATTGCCAACAGACACTCTGGAGAAGTGTACGGTGAGTCCTGAAACGTCTAAATAACAAAGCTTAGAGAGCATAGGGCACTTCCACTCATGGGGGTATACATTGGGAAAATGAAAAATCAGCAAGACACAAGCACCCCAAAGTTTAGGGCTGCTCTGTTGACAAGGACCTCCACTTCATTCCACCTTCAATATCCCAGGAAAGAGAAAAATGGATAAAGGAGTTGTGGTCCTTATGTACAATGGAATACCACTCAGCCATGAAATTAATGTCATAAGGCTAGTAGCAGCATGATGAGTGGATTTAGGTACGACGATTCTAAGTGAAATAAGTCACACAGAAAAGGACACTTCTCATAAGGTATCACTGATAGAGGGAATGTAAAAACCGTTACACTTGAACTGAATTACAAAACAGAACGGAGTCACACATGCAGAAAACACACTATGGCTGCTTAACGGGAAAGGTGAGGTGGGGTGATACATAAAACAAGGGTTTCAAATTAGCTCAGATACCGTTCCATAAACCCAATATGTAATAGACAAGACCTACTCCTTGCTCAGAGAACTGGTCTCAACACGCCCCATTCACCGCACAAGAATATATCTGACTAGTAATAATCTTAAAACCTATGTATTGATATCTCTCTGTTAGTGTGTCAAGTGGGTGTAAAGCGGCATAAACACAGCAGTGAAAAGCAGCTAAACCCCATTATAAAAATAAATTACTTCGAAAAACCCATGAAACAAAGACAGTGAAAAAGAGAGAAATTCTTACACAATGCGTTCAGGGGCTGTGATGCAACCTGGATTGACCATATCTAGACCCACAGCTGGATGAGACATAAGGGTGGACACTCTTGGGGCTGAGAGGTTTGGTGAGGTTGGGTGAGCAAACGCAGACCCTTTAAAGTAATACTGCGTGGTACCCATCGCATGGGTCCCAAATCTCCAGGTTCAAGGGCATCTTGCTACATCGAAAACATGCATGAGAAACCCAGAAGATGGTACACCGTGTGATGGGGAAAGGTTTCTAAAACGCACCTCATTTCTCATCTCCTTGTGCTCGGGTTGGCCATTCCAGCCACTTTACTAGCAATCTCCCTACTTGGAGCATCAGCACCTTTAACCTCCTGTTCCGTACAGGTTGCAATTTGTCCTGAGGATGAACGGGAAGACTTGGAACCAATGAGAGACTAGCTCCTGGTGTAGGGACAGGCACAGGTCACTCAATTTTCCCATCAGGAAGAAGAATTAACCAGAGGCTCAGCCTGCCCCCCGGAACCAGAACAGGGCCTGAAGCCACCCTGCGCTTTTGCGGCCATCTCCCAAAAAGGCGAGTTGTAAAATGGAGCTTCAGGGCACTGCAATTCACAAACCTGCAGAGTTATAAATGATAACTCTCGTCCACAAATATATTGAGGGAAGGCAAAGAAGAGGATTTGAAATCAAGGCAGAATTGCAGGAAACAGATTTCAGGAGGTAGATTCGAATCGCCTTTAAAGCACATGAAAAGCGGCAAAACGTTGACAATGATGCCCTTGGCCAAAAAGGGCGTATGCGTTTTTTCCTGAATATATTCAGGAAAAAACGCATACGCCCTTTTTGGCCAACCAAGCAACCTGGAAAGGCAAATCAGCGCTACAAAGAAGTCTCGCTTCCCATCGGTTAAAAGGGCCATGCTGAAAAAAGTGTCAAAACCAGAAATACAGGAAAGGCCATGGAGAAATGGGAGCCCTGCTACACTGATGGGCGGGATGTAAATTGCCAACAGCCACTCTGGAGAAGTGTACGGTGAGTCCTGAAACGTCTAAAAAGCAAAGCTTAGAGAGCATAGGGCACTTCCACTCATGGGGGTATACATTGGGAAAATTAAAAATCAGCAAGACACAAGCACCCCAAAGTTTAGGGCTGCTCTCTTGACAAGGACCTCCACTTCATTCCACCTTCAATATCCCAGGAAAGAGAAAAATGGATAAAGGAGTTGTGGTCCTTATGTACAATGGAATATCACTCAGCCATGAAATCAATGTCATAAGGCTAGTAGCAGCATGATGAGTGGATTTAGGTACGACGATTCTAAGTGAAATAAGTCACACAGAAAAGGACACTTCTCATAATGTATCACTTATAGAGGGAATGTAAGAACCGTTACACTTGAACAGAATTACAAAACAGAACGGAGTCACACATGCAGAAAACACACTATGGCTGCTTAACGGGAAAGGTGAGGTGGGGTGATACATAAAACAAGGGTTTCAAATTAGCTCAGATACCGTTCCATAAACCCAATATGTAATAGACAAGACCTACTCCTTGCTCAGAGAACTGGACTCAACACGCCCTATTCACCGCACAAGAATATATCTGACTAGTAATAATCTTAAAACCTATGTATTGATATCTCTCTGTTAGTGTGTCAAGTGGGTGTAAAGCGGCATAAACACAGCAATGAAAAGCAGCTAAACCCCATTATAAAAATAAATTACTTTGAAAAACCCATGAAACAAAGACAGTGAAAGAGAGCGAAATTCTTACACAATGCGTTCAGGGGCTGTGATGCAACCTGGATTGACCATATCTAGACCCACAGCTGGATGAGACATAAGGGTGGACACTCTTGGGGCTGAGAGGTTTGGTGAGGTTGGGTGAGCAAACGCAGACCCTTTAAAGTAATACTGCGTGGTACCCATCGCATGGGTCCCAAATCTCCAGGTTCAAGGGCATCTTGCTACATCGAAAACATGCATGAGAAACCCAGAAGATGGTACACCATGTGATGGGGAAAGGTTTCTAAAACGCACCTCATTTCTCTTCTCCTTGTGCCCGGGTTCGCCATTCCAGCCGCTTTACTAACAATCTCCCTACTTGGAGCATCAGCACCTTTAACCTCCTGTTCCGTACAGGTTGCAATTTGTCCTGAGGATGAACGGGAAGACTTGGAACCAATGAGAGACTAGCTCTTGGTGTAGTGACAGGCACAGGTCACTCTATTTTCCCATCAGGAAGAAGAATTAACCACAGGCTCAGCCTGCCCCCCGGAACCAGAGCAGGACCTGAAGCCATCCTGCGCTTTTGCGGCCAGCTCCCTAAAAAGCGAGTTGTAAAATGGAGCTTCAGGGCACTGCAATTCACAAACCTGCAGAGTTATAAATGATAACTCTCGTCCACAAATATATTGAGGGAAGGCAAAGAAGAGGATTTGAAATCAAGGCAGAATTGCAGGAAACAGATTTCAGGAGGTAGATTCGGATCGCCTTTAAAGCACATGAAAAGCGCCAAAACGTTGACAATGATGCCCTTGGCCAAAAAGGGCGTATGCGTTTTTTCCTGAATATATTCAGGAAAAAACGCATACGCCCTTTTTGGCCAACCAAGCAACCTGGAAAGGCAAATCAGCGCTACAAAGAAGTCTCGCTTCCCATCGGTTAAAAGGGCCATGCTGAAAGAAGTGTCAAAACCAGAAATACAGGAAAGGCCATGGAGAAATGGGAGCCCTGCTACACTGATGGGCGGGATGTAAATTGCCAACAGCCACTCTGGAGAAGTGTACGGTGAGTCCTGAAACGTCTAAAAAGCAAAGCTTAGAGAGCATAGGGCACTTCCACTCATGGGGGTATACATTGGGAAAATTAAAAATCAGCAAGACACAAGCACCCCAAAGTTTAGGGCTGCTCTCTTGACAAGGACCTCCACTTCATTCCACCTTCAATATCCCAGGAAAGAGAAAAATGGATAAAGAATTTGTGGTCCTTATGTACAATGGAATATCACTCAGCCATGAAATCAATGTCATAAGGCTAGTAGCAGCATGATGAGTGGATTTAGGTACGACGATTCTAAGTGAAATAAGTCACACAGAAAAGGACACTTCTCATAAGGTATCACTTATAGAGGGAATGTAAAAACCGTTACACTTGAACTGAATTACAAAACAGAACGGAGTCACACATGCAGAAAACACACTATGGCTGCTTAACGGGAAAGGTGAGGTGGGGTGATACATAAAACAAGGGTTTCAAATTAGCTCAGATACCGTTCCATAAACCCAATATGTAATAGACAAGACCTACTCCTTGCTCAGAGAACTGGACTCAACACGCCCTATTCACCGCACAAGAATATATCTGACTAGTAATAATCTTAAAACCTATGTATTGATATCTCTCTGTTAGTGTGTCAAGTGGGTGTAAAGCGGCATAAACACAGCAGTGAAAAGCAGCTAAACCCCATTATAAAAATAAATTACTTTGAAAAACCCATGAAACAAAGACAGTGAAAGAGAGCAAAATACTTACACAATGCGTTCAGGGGCTGTGATGCAACCTGGATTGACCATATCTAGACCCACAGCTGGATGAGACATAAGGGTGGACACTCTTGGGGCTGAGAGGTTTGGTGAGGTTGGGTGAGCAAACGCAGACCCTTTAAAGTAATACTGCGTGGTACCCATCGCATGGGTCCCAAATCTCCAGGTTCAAGGGCATCTTCCTACATCGAAAACATGCATGAGAAAACAAAAAGATGGTACACCATGTGATGGGGAAAGGTTTCTAAAACGCACCTCATTTCTCTTCTCCTTGTGCCCGGGTTCGCCATTCCAGCCGCTTTACTAACAATCTCCCTACTTGGAGCATCAGCACCTTTAACCTCCTGTTCCGTACAGGTTGCAATTTGTCCTGAGGATGAACGGGAAGACTTGGAACCAATGAGAGACTAGCTCTTGGTGTAGTGACAGGCACAGGTCACTCTATTTTCCCATCAGGAAGAAGAATTAACCACAGGCTCAGCCTGCCCCCCGGAACCAGAGCAGGGCCTGAAGCCATCCTGCGCTTTTGCGGCCAGCTCCCTAAAAAGCGAGTTGTAAAATGGAGCTTCAGGGCACTGCAATTCACAAACCTGCAGAGTTATAAATGATAACTCTCGTCCACAAATATATTGAGGGAAGGCAAAGAAGAGGATTTGAAATCAAGGCAGAATTGCAGGAAACAGATTTCAGGAGGTAGATTCGAATCGCCTTTAAAGCACATGAAAAGCGGCAAAACGTTGACAATGATGCCCTTGGCCAAAAAGGGCGTATACGTTTTTTCCTGAATATATTCAGGAAAAAACGCATACGCCCTTTTTGGCCAACCAAGCAACCTGGAAAGGCAAATCAGCGCCACAAAGAAGACTCGCTTCCCATCGGTCAAAAGGGCCATGCTGAAAAAAGTGTCAAAACCAGAAATGCAGGACAGGCCATGGAGAAATGGGAGCCTTGCTACACTGATGGGCGGGATGTAAATTGCCAACAGCCACTCTGGAGAAGTGTACGGTGTGTCCTTAAACATCTAAACAACACAGCTTAGTGAGCATAGGGCACTTCCACTCATGGGGGTATAAATTGGGAAAATGAAAAATCAGCAAGACACAAGCACCCCAAAGTTTAGGGCTGCTCTGTTGACAAGGACCTCCACTTCATTCCACCTTCAATATCCCAGGAAAGAGAAAAATGGATAAAGGAGTTGTGGTCCTTATGTACAATGGAATATCACTCAGCCATGAAATCAATGTCATAAGGTTAGTAACAGCATGATGAGTGGATTTAGGTACGACGATTCTAAGTGAAATAAGTCACACAGAAAAGGACACTTCTCATAAGGTATCACTTATAGAGGGAATGTAAAAACCGTTACACTTGAACTGAATTACAAAACAGAACGGAGTCACACATGCAGAAAACACACTATGGCTGCTTAACGGGAAAGGTGAGGTGGGGTGATACATAAAACAAGGGTTTCAAATTAGCTCAGATACCGTTCCATAAACCCAATATGTAATAGACAAGACCTACTCCTTGCTCAGAGAACTGGACTCAACACGCCCTATTCACCGCACAAGAATATATCTGACTAGTAATAATCTTAAAACCTATGGATTGATATCTCTCTGTTAGTGTGTCAACTGGGTGTAAAGCGGCATAAACACAGCAGTGAAAAGCAGCTAAACCCCATTATAAAAATAAATTACTTTTACAAACCCATGAAACAAAGACAGTGAAAGAGAGCGAAATTCTTACACAATGCGTTCAGGGGCTGTGATGCAACCTGGATTGACCATATCTAGACCCACAGCTGGATGAGACATAAGTGTGGACACTCTTGGGGCTGAGAGGTTTGGTGAGGTTGGGTGAGCAAACGCAGACCCTTTAAAGTAATACTGCGTGGTACCCATCGCATGGGTCCCAAATCTCCAGGTTCAAGGGCATCTTGCTACATCGAAAACATGCATGAGAAACCCAGAAGATGGTACACCGTGTGATGGGGAAAGGTTTCTAAAACGCACCTCATTTCTCATCTCCTTGTGCTCGGGTTCGCCATTCCAGCCACTTTACTAGCAATCTCCCTACTTGGAGCATCAGCACCTTTAACCTCCTGTTCCGTACAGGTTGCAATTTGTCCTGAGGATGAACGGGAAGACTTGGAACCAATGAGAGACTAGCTCCTGGTGTAGGGACAGGCACAGGTCACTCTATTTTCCCATCAGGAAGAAGAATTAACCACAGCCTCAGCCTGCCCCCCGGAACCAGAACAGGGCCTGAAGCCATCATGCGCTTTTGCGGCCAGCTCCCAAAAAAGCGAGCTGTAAAATGGAGCTTCAGGGCACTGCAATTCACAAACCTGCAGAGTTATAAATGATAACTCTCGTCCACAAATATATTGAGGGAAGGCAAAGAAGAGGATTTGAAATCAAGGCAGAATTGCAGGAAACAGATTTCAGGAGGTAGATTCGAATCGCCTTTAAAGCACATGAAAAGCGGCAAAACGTTGACAATGATGCCCATGGCCAAAAAGGGCGTATGCGTTTTTTCCTGAATATATTCAGGAAAAAACGCATACGCCCTTTTTGGCCAACCAAGCAACCTGGAAAGGCAAATCAGCGCTACAAAGAAGTCTCGCTTCCCATCGGTTAAAAGGGCCATGCTGAAAAAAGTGTCAAAACCAGAAATACAGGAAAGGCCATGGAGAAATGGGAGCCATGCTACACTGATGGGCGGGATGTAAATTGCCAACAGCCACTCTGGAGAAGTGTACGGTGAGTCCTGAAACGTCTAAAAAGCAAAGCTTAGAGAGCATAGGGCACTTCCACTCATGGGGGTATACATTGGGAAAATTAAAAATCAGCAAGACACAAGCACCCCAAAGTTTAGGGCTGCTCTCTTGACAAGGACCTCCACTTCATTCCACCTTCAATATCCCAGGAAAGAGAAAAATGGATAAAGGAGTTGTGGTCCTTATGTACAATGGAATATCACTCAGCCATGAAATCAATGTCATAAGGCTAGTAGCAGCATGATGAATGGATTTAGGTACGACGATTCTAAGTGAAATAAGTCACACAGAAAAGGACACTTCTCATAAGGTATCACTGATAGAGGGAATGTAAAAACCGTTACACTTGAACTGAATTACAAAACAGAACGGAGTCACACATGCAGAAAACACACTATGGCTGCTTAACGGGAAAGGTGAGGTGGGGTGATACATAAAACAAGGGTTTCAAATTAGCTCAGATACCGTTCCATAAAACCAATATGTAATAGACAAGACCTACTCCTTGCTCAGAGAACTGGACTCAACACGCCCTATTCACCGCACAAGAATATATCTGACTAGTAATAATCTTAAAACCTATGTATTGATATCTCTCTGTTAGTGTGTCAAGTGGGTGTAAAGCGGCATAAACACAGCAATGAAAAGCAGCTAAACCCCATTATAAAAATAAATTACTTTGAAAAACCCATGACACAAAGACAGTGAAAGAGAGCGAAATTCTTACACAATTCGTTCAGGGGCTGTGATGCAACCTGGATTGACCATATCTAGACCCACAGCTGGATGAGACATAAGGGTGGACACTCTTGGGGCTGAGAGGTTTGGTGAGTTTGGGTGAGCAAACGCAGACCCTTTAAAGTAATACTGCGTGGTACCCATCGCATGGGTCCCAAATCTCCAGGTTCAAGGGCATCTTGCTACATCGAAAACATGCATGAGAAACCCAGAAGATGGTACACCGTGTGATGGGGAAAGGTTTCTAAAACGCACCTCATTTCTCATCTCCTTGTGCTCGGGTTTGCCATTCCAGCCACTTTACTAGCAATCTCCCTACTTGGAGCATCAGCACCTTTAACCTCCTGTTCCGTACAGGTTGCAATTTGTCCTGAGGATGAACGGGAAGACTTGGAACCAATGAGAGACTAGCTCCTGGTGTAGGGACAGGCACAGGTCACTCTATTTTCCCATCAGGAAGAAGAATTAACCACAGGCTCAGCCTGCCCCCCGGAACCAGAACAGGGCCTGAAGCCATCCTGCGCTTTTGTGGCCAGCTCCCTACATAGCGAGTTGTAAAATGGAGGTTCAGGGCACTGCAATTCACAAACCTGCAGAGTTATAAATGATAACTCTCGTCCACAAATATATTGAGGGAAGGCAAAGAAGAGGATTTGAAATCAAGGCAGAATTGCAGGAAACAGATTTCAGGAGGTAGATTCGAATCGCCTTTAAAGCACATGAAAAGCGGCAAAACGTTGACAATGATGCCCTTGGCCAAAAAGGGCGTATACGTTTTTTCCTGAATATATTCAGGAAAAAACGCATACGCCCTTTTTGGCCAACCAAGCAACCTGGAAAGGCAAATCAGCGCCACAAAGAAGACTCGCTTCCCATCGGTCAAAAGGGCCATGCTGAAAAATGTGTCAAAACCAGAAATGCAGGACAGGCCATGGAGAAATGGGAGCCGTGCTACACTGATGGGCGGGATGTAAATTGCCAACAGACACTCTGGAGAAGTGTACGGTGAGTCCTGAAACGTCTAAAAAGCAAAGCTTAGAGAGCATAGGGCACTTCCACTCATGGGGGTATACATTGGGAAAATTAAAAATCAGCAAGACACAAGCACCCCAAAGTTTAGGGCTGCTCTCTTGACAAGGACCACCACTTCATTCCACCTTCAATATCCCAGGAAAGAGAAAAATGGATAAAGGAGTTGTGGTCCTTATATACAATGGAATATCACTCAGCCATGAAATCAATGTCATAAGGCTAGTAGCAGCATGATGAGTGGATTTAGGTACGATGATTCTAAGTGAAATAAGTCACACAGAAAAGGACACTTCTCATAAGGTATCACTTATAGAGGGAATGTAAAAACCGTTACACTTGAACTGAATTACAAAACAGAACAGACTCACACATGCAGAAAACACACTATGGCTGCTTAACGGGAAAGGTGAGGTGGGGTGATACATAAAACAAGGGTTTCAAATTAGCTCAGATACCGTTCCATAAACCCAATATGTAATAGACAAGACCTACTCCTTGCTCAGAGAACTGGTCTCAACACACCCCATTCACCGCACAAGAATATATCTGACTAGTAATAATCTTAAAACCTATGTATTGATATCTCTCTGTTAGTGTGTCAAGTGGGTGTAAAGCGGCATAAACACAGCAGTGAAAAGCAGCTAAACCCCATTATAAAAATAAATTACTTCGAAATACCCATGAAACAAAGATAGTGAAATAGAGCGAAATTCTTACACAATGCGTTCAGGGGCTGTGATGCAACCTGGATTGACCATATCTAGACCCACAGCTGGATGAGACATAAGGGTGGACGCTCTTGGGGCTGAGAGGTTTGGTGAGGTTGGGTGAGCAAACGCAGACCCTTTAAAGTAATACTGCGTGGTACCCATCGCATGGGTCCCAAATCTCCAGGTTCAAGGGCATCTTGCTACATCGAAAACATGCATGAGAAACCCAGAAGATGGTACACCGTGTGATGGGGAAAGGTTTCTAAAACGCACCTCATTTCTCATCTCCTTGTGCTCGGGTTCGCCATTCCAGCCACTTTACTAGCAATCTCCCTACTTGGAGCATCAGCACCTTTAACCTCCTGTTCCGTACAGGTTGCAATTTGTCCTGAGGATGAACGGGAAGACTTGGAACCAATGAGAGACTAGCTCTTGGTGTAGGGACAGGCACAGGTCACTCTATTTTCCCATCAGGAAGAAGAATTAACCACAGGCTCAGCCTGCCCCCCGGAACCAGAACAGGGCCTGAAGCCATCCTGCGCTTTTGCGGCCAGCTCCCTAAAAAGCGAGTTGTAAAATGGAGCTTCAGGGCACTGCAATTCACAAACCTGCAGAGTTATAAATGATAACTCTCGTCCACAAATATATTGAGGGAAGGCAAAGAAGAGGATTTGAAATCAAGGCAGAATTGCAGGAAACAGATTTCAGGAGGTAGATTCGAATCGCCTTTAAAGCACATGAAAAGCGGCAAAACGTTGACAATGATGCCCTTGGCCAAAAAGGGCGTATGCGTTTTTTCCTGAATATATTCAGGAAAAAACGCATACGCCCTTTTTGGCCAACCAAGCAACCTGGAAAGGCAAATCAGCGCTACAAAGAAGTCTCGCTTCCCATCGGTTAAAAGGGCCATGCTGAAAAAAGTGTCAAAACCAGAAATACAGGAAAGGCCATGGAGAAATGGGAGCCGTGCTACACTGATGGGCGGGATGTAAATTGCCAACAGCCACTCTGGAGAAGTGTACGGTGAGTCCTGAAACGTCTAAAAAGCAAAGCTTAGAGAGCATAGGGCACTTCCACTCATGGGGGTATACATTGGGAAAATTAAAAATCAGCAAGACACAAGCACCCCAAAGTTTAGGGCTGCTCTCTTGACAAGGACCTCCACTTCATTCCACCTTCAATATCCCAGGAAAGAGAAAAATGGATAAAGAAGTTGTGGTCCTTATATACAATGGAATATCACTCAGCCATGAAATCAATGTCATAAGGCTAGTAGCAGCATGATGAGTGGATTTAGGTACGACGATTCTAAGTGAAATAAGTCACACAGAAAAGGACACTTCTCATAATGTATCACTTATAGAGGGAATGTAAGAACCGTTACACTTGAACTGAATTACAAAACAGAACGGAGTCACACATGCAGAAAACACACTATGGCTGCTTAACGGGAAAGGTGAGGTGGGGTGATACATAAAACAAGGGTTTCAAATTAGCTCAGATACCGTTCCATAAACCCAATATGTAATAGACAAGACCTACTCCTTGCTCAGAGAACTGGACTCAACACGCCCTATTCACCGCACAAGAATATATCTGACTAGTAATAATCTTAAAACCTATGTATTGATATCTCTCTGTTAGTGTGTCAAGTGGGTGTAAAGCGGCATAAACACAGCAGTGAAAAGCAGCTAAACCCCATTATAAAAATAAATTACTTTGAAAAACCCATGAAACAAAGACAGTGAAAGAGAGCGAAATTCTTACACAATGCGTTCACGGGCTGTGATGCAACCTGGATTGATCATATCTAGACCCACAGCTGGATGAGACATAAGGGTGGACACTCTTGGGGCTAAGAGGTTTGGTGAGGTTGGGTGAGCAAACGCAGACCCTTTAAAGTAATACTGCGTGGTACCCATCGCATGGGTCCCAAATCTCCAGGTTCAAGGGCATCTTCCTACATCGAAAACATGCATGAGAAAACAAAAAGATGGTACACCGTGTGATGGGGAAAGGTTTCTAAAACGCACCTCATTTCTCTTCTCCTTGTGCCCGGGTTCGCCATTCCAGCCGCTTTACTAACAATCTCCCTACTTGGAGCATCAGCACCTTTAACCTCCTGTTCCGTACAGGTTGCAATTTGTCCTGAGGATGAATGGGAAGACTTGGAACCAATGAGAGACTAGCTCTTGGTGTAGTGACAGGCACAGGTCACTCTATTTTCCCATCAGGAAGAAGAATTAACCACAGGCTCAGCCTGCCCCCCGGAACCAGAGCAGGGCCTGAAGCCATCCTGCGCTTTTGCGGCCAGCTCCCTAAAAAGCGAGTTGTAAAATGGAGCTTCAGGGCACTGCAATTCACAAACCTGCAGAGTTATAAATGATAACTCTCGTCCACAAATATATTGAGGGAAGGCAAAGAAGAGGATTTGAAATCAAGGCAGAATTGCAGGAAACAGATTTCAGGAGGTAGATTCGAATCGCCTTTAAAGCACATGAAAAGCGGCAAAACGTTGACAATGATGCCCTTGGCCAAAAAGGGCGTATGCGTTTTTTCCTGAATATATTCAGGAAAAAACGCATACGCCCTTTTTGGCCAACCAAGCAACCTGGAAAGGCAAATCAGCGCCACAAAGAAGACTCGCTACCCATCGGTCAAAAGGGCCATGCTGAAAAAAGTGTCAAAACCAGAAATGCAGGACAGGCCATGGAGAAATGGGAGCCGTGCTACACTGATGGGTGGGATGTAAATTGCCAACAGACACTCTGGAGAAGTGTACGGTGAGTCCTGAAACGTCTAAATAACAAAGCTTAGAGAGCATAGGGCACTTCCACTCATGGGGGTATACATTGGGAAAATTAAAAATCAGCAAGACACAAGCACCCCAAAGTTTAGGGCTGCTCTCTTGACAAGGACCTCCACTTCATTCCACCTTCAATATCCCAGGAAAGAGAAAAATGGATAAAGGAGTTGTGGTCCTTATGTACAATGGAATACCACTCAGCCATGAAATTAATGTCATAAGGCTAGTAGCAGCATGATGAGTGGATTTAGGTACGACGATTCTAAGTGAAATAAGTCACACAGAAAAGGACACTTCTCATAAGGTATCACTGATAGAGGGAATGTAAAAACCGTTACACTTGAACTGAATTACAAAACAGAACGGAGTCACACATGCAGAAAACACACTATGGCTGCTTAACGGGAAAGGTGAGGTGGGGTGATACATAAAACAAGGGTTTCAAATTAGCTCAGATACCGTTCCATAAACCCAATATGTAATAGACAAGACCTACTCCTTGCTCAGAGAACTGGTCTCAACACGCCCCATTCACCGCACAAGAATATATCTGACTAGTAATAATCTTAAAACCTATGTATTGATATCTCTCTGTTAGTGTGTCAAGTGGGTGTAAAGCGGCATAAACACAGCAGTGAAAAGCAGCTAAACCCCATTATAAAAATAAATTACTTTGAAAAACCCATGAAACAAAGAGAGTGAAAGAGAGCGAAATTCTTACACAATGCGTTCAGGGGCTGTGATGCAACCTGGATTGACCATATCTAGACCCACAGCTGGATGAGACATAAGGGTGGACACTCTTGGGGCTGAGAGGTTTGGTGAGGTTGGGTGAGCAAACGCAGACCCTTTAAAGTAATACTGCGTGGTACCCATCGCATGGGTCCCAAATCTCCAGGTTCAAGGGCATCTTGCTACATCGAAAACATGCATGAGAAACCCAGAAGATGGTACACCGTGTGATGGGGAAAGGTTTCTAAAACGCACCTCATTTCTCATCTCCTTGTGCTCGGGTTGGCCATTCCAGCCACTTTACTAGCAATCTCCCTACTTGGAGCATCAGCACCTTTAACCTCCTGTTCCGTACAGGTTGCAATTTGTCCTGAGGATGAACGGGAAGACTTGGAACCAATGAGAGACTAGCTCCTGGTGTAGGGACAGGCACAGGTCACTCAATTTTCCCATCAGGAAGAAGAATTAACCAGAGGCTCAGCCTGCCCCCCGGAACCAGAACAGGGCCTGAAGCCACCCTGCGCTTTTGCGGCCATCTCCCAAAAAGGCGAGTTGTAAAATGGAGCTTCAGGGCACTGCAATTCACAAACCTGCAGAGTTATAAATGATAACTCTCGTCCACAAATATATTGAGGGAAGGCAAAGAAGAGGATTTGAAATCAAGGCAGAATTGCAGGAAACAGATTTCAGGAGGTAGATTCGAATCGCCTTTAAAGCACATGAAAAGCGGCAAAACGTTGACAATGATGCCCTTGGCCAAAAAGGGCGTATGCGTTTTTTCCTGAATATATTCAGGAAAAAACGCATACGCCCTTTTTGGCCAACCAAGCAACCTGGAAAGGCAAATCAGCGCTACAAAGAAGTCTCGCTTCCCATCGGTTAAAAGGGCCATGCTGAAAAAAGTGTCAAAACCAGAAATACAGGAAAGGCCATGGAGAAATGGGAGCCCTGCTACACTGATGGGCGGGATGTAAATTGCCAACAGCCACTCTGGAGAAGTGTACGGTGAGTCCTGAAACGTCTAAAAAGCAAAGCTTAGAGAGCATAGGGCACTTCCACTCATGGGGGTATACATTGGGAAAATTAAAAATCAGCAAGACACAAGCACCCCAAAGTTTAGGGCTGCTCTCTTGACAAGGACCTCCACTTCATTCCACCTTCAATATCCCAGGAAAGAGAAAAATGGATAAAGGAGTTGTGGTCCTTATGTACAATGGAATATCACTCAGCCATGAAATCAATGTCATAAGGCTAGTAGCAGCATGATGAGTGGATTTAGGTACGACGATTCTAAGTGAAATAAGTCACACAGAAAAGGACACTTCTCATAATGTATCACTTATAGAGGGAATGTAAGAACCGTTACACTTGAACTGAATTACAAAACAGAACGGAGTCACACATGCAGAAAACACACTATGGCTGCTTAACGGGAAAGGTGAGGTGGGGTGATACATAAAACAAGGGTTTCAAATTAGCTCAGATACCGTTCCATAAACCCAATATGTAATAGACAAGACCTACTCCTTGCTCAGAGAACTGGACTCAACACGCCCTATTCACCGCACAAGAATATATCTGACTAGTAATAATCTTAAAACCTATGTATTGATATCTCTCTGTTAGTGTGTCAAGTGGGTGTAAAGCGGCATAAACACAGCAATGAAAAGCAGCTAAACCCCATTATAAAAATAAATTACTTTGAAAAACCCATGAAACAAAGACAGTGAAAGAGAGCGAAATTCTTACACAATGCATTCAGGGGCTGTGATGCAACCTGGATTGACCATATCTAGACCCACAGCTGGATGAGACATAAGGGTGGACACTCTTGGGGCTGAGAGGTTTGGTGAGTTTGGGTGAGCAAACGCAGACCCTTTAAAGTAATACTGCGTGGTACCCATCGCATGGGTCCCAAATCTCCAGGTTCAAGGGCATCTTGCTACATCGAAAACATGCATGAGAAACCCAGAAGATGGTACACCGTGTGATGGGGAAAGGTTTCTAAAACGCACCTCATTTCTCATCTCCTTGTGCTCGGGTTGGCCATTCCAGCCACTTTACTAGCAATCTCCCTACTTGGAGCATCAGCACCTTTAACCTCCTGTTCCGTACAGGTTGCAATTTGTCCTGAGGATGAACGGGAAGACTTGGAACCAATGAGAGACTAGCTCCTGGTGTAGGGACAGGCACAGGTCACTCTATTTTCCCATCAGGAAGAAGAATTAACCACAGGCTCAGCCTGCCCCCCGGAACCAGAACAGGGCCTGAAGCCATCCTGCGCTTTTGTGGCCAGCTCCCTACATAGCGAGTTGTAAAATGGAGGTTCAGGGCACTGCAATTCACAAACCTGCAGAGTTATAAATGATAACTCTCGTCCACAAATATATTGAGGGAAGGCAAAGAAGAGGATTTGAAATCAAGGCAGAATTGCAGGAAACAGATTTCAGGAGGTAGATTCGAATCGCCTTTAAAGCACATGAAAAGCGGCAAAACGTTGACAATGATGCCCTTGGCCAAAAAGGGCGTATACGTTTTTTCCTGAATATATTCAGGAAAAAACGCATACGCCCTTTTTGGCCAACCAAGCAACCTGGAAAGGCAAATCAGCGCCACAAAGAAGACTCGCTTCCCATCGGTCAAAAGGGCCATGCTGAAAAAAGTGTCAAAACCAGAAATGCAGGACAGGCCATGGAGAAATGGGAGCCGTGCTACACTGATGGGCGGGATGTAAATTGCCAACAGACACTCTGGAGAAGTGTACGGTGAGTCCTGAAACGTCTAAAAAGCAAAGCTTAGAGAGCATAGGGCACTTCCACTCATGGGGGTATACATTGGGAAAATTAAAAATCAGCAAGACACAAGCACCCCAAAGTTTAGGGCTGCTCTCTTGACAAGGACCTCCACTTCATTCCACCTTCAATATCCCAGGAAAGAGAAAAATGGATAAAGGAGTTGTGGTCCTTATATACAATGGAATATCACTCAGCCATGAAATCAATGTCATAAGGCTAGTAGCAGCATGATGAGTGGATTTAGGTACGACGATTCTAAGTGAAATAAGTCACACAGAAAAGGACACTTCTCATAATGTATCACTTATAGAGGGAATGTAAAAACCGTTACACTTGAACTGAATTACAAAACAGAACAGAGTCACACATGCAGAAAACACACTATGGCTGCTTAACGGGAAAGGTGAGGTGGGGTGATACATAAAACAAGGGTTTCAAATTAGCTCAGATACCGTTCCATAAAACCAATATGTAATAGACAAGACCTACTCCTTGCTCAGAGAACTGGACTCAACACGCCCTATTCACCGCACAAGAATATATCTGACTAGTAATAATCTTAAAACCTATGTATTGATATCTCTCTGTTAGTGTGTCAAGTGGGTGTAAAGCGGCATAAACACAGCAGTGAAAAGCAGCTAAACCCCATTATAAAAATAAATTACTTTGAAAAACCCATGAAACAAAGACAGTGAAAGAGAGCGAAATTCTTACACAATGCGTTCACGGGCTGTGATGCAACCTGGATTGATCATATCTAGACCCACAGCTGGATGAGACATAAGGGTGGACACTCTTGGGGCTAAGAGGTTTGGTGAGGTTGGGTGAGCAAACGCAGACCCTTTAAAGTAATACTGCGTGGTACCCATCGCATGGGTCCCAAATCTCCAGGTTCAAGGGCATCTTCCTACATCGAAAACATGCATGAGAAAACAAAAAGATGGTACACCGTGTGATGGGGAAAGGTTTCTAAAACGCACCTCATTTCTCTTCTCCTTGTGCCCGGGTTCGCCATTCCAGCCGCTTTACTAACAATCTCCCTACTTGGAGCATCAGCACCTTTAACCTCCTGTTCCGTACAGGTTGCAATTTGTCCTGAGGATGAATGGGAAGACTTGGAACCAATGAGAGACTAGCTCTTGGTGTAGTGACAGGCACAGGTCACTCTATTTTCCCATCAGGAAGAAGAATTAACCACAGGCTCAGCCTGCCCCCCGGAACCAGAGCAGGGCCTGAAGCCATCCTGCGCTTTTGCGGCCAGCTCCCTAAAAAGCGAGTTGTAAAATGGAGCTTCAGGGCACTGCAATTCACAAACCTGCAGAGTTATAAATGATAACTCTCGTCCACAAATATATTGAGGGAAGGCAAAGAAGAGGATTTGAAATCAAGGCAGAATTGCAGGAAACAGATTTCAGGAGGTAGATTCGAATCGCCTTTAAAGCACATGAAAAGCGGCAAAACGTTGACAATGATGCCCTTGGCCAAAAAGGGCGTATGCGTTTTTTCCTGAATATATTCAGGAAAAAACGCATACGCCCTTTTTGGCCAACCAAGCAACCTGGAAAGGCAAATCAGCGCCACAAAGAAGACTCGCTACCCATCGGTCAAAAGGGCCATGCTGAAAAAAGTGTCAAAACCAGAAATGCAGGACAGGCCATGGAGAAATGGGAGCCGTGCTACACTGATGGGTGGGATGTAAATTGCCAACAGACACTCTGGAGAAGTGTACGGTGAGTCCTGAAACGTCTAAATAACAAAGCTTAGAGAGCATAGGGCACTTCCACTCATGGGGGTATACATTGGGAAAATGAAAAATCAGCAAGACACAAGCACCCCAAAGTTTAGGGCTGCTCTGTTGACAAGGACCTCCACTTCATTCCACCTTCAATATCCCAGGAAAGAGAAAAATGGATAAAGGAGTTGTGGTCCTTATGTACAATGGAATACCACTCAGCCATGAAATTAATGTCATAAGGCTAGTAGCAGCATGATGAGTGGATTTAGGTACGACGATTCTAAGTGAAATAAGTCACACAGAAAAGGACACTTCTCATAAGGTATCACTGATAGAGGGAATGTAAAAACCGTTACACTTGAACTGAATTACAAAACAGAACGGAGTCACACATGCAGAAAACACACTATGGCTGCTTAACGGGAAAGGTGAGGTGGGGTGATACATAAAACAAGGGTTTCAAATTAGCTCAGATACCGTTCCATAAACCCAATATGTAATAGACAAGACCTACTCCTTGCTCAGAGAACTGGTCTCAACACGCCCCATTCACCGCACAAGAATATATCTGACTAGTAATAATCTTAAAACCTATGTATTGATATCTCTCTGTTAGTGTGTCAAGTGGGTGTAAAGCGGCATAAACACAGCAGTGAAAAGCAGCTAAACCCCATTATAAAAATAAATTACTTTGAAAAACCCATGAAACAAAGAGAGTGAAAGAGAGCGAAATTCTTACACAATGCGTTCAGGGGCTGTGATGCAACCTGGATTGACCATATCTAGACCCACAGCTGGATGAGACATAAGGGTGGACACTCTTGGGGCTGAGAGGTTTGGTGAGGTTGGGTGAGCAAACGCAGACCCTTTAAAGTAATACTGCGTGGTACCCATCGCATGGGTCCCAAATCTCCAGGTTCAAGGGCATCTTGCTACATCGAAAACATGCATGAGAAACCCAGAAGATGGTACACCGTGTGATGGGGAAAGGTTTCTAAAACGCACCTCATTTCTCATCTCCTTGTGCTCGGGTTGGCCATTCCAGCCACTTTACTAGCAATCTCCCTACTTGGAGCATCAGCACCTTTAACCTCCTGTTCCGTACAGGTTGCAATTTGTCCTGAGGATGAACGGGAAGACTTGGAACCAATGAGAGACTAGCTCCTGGTGTAGGGACAGGCACAGGTCACTCAATTTTCCCATCAGGAAGAAGAATTAACCAGAGGCTCAGCCTGCCCCCCGGAACCAGAACAGGGCCTGAAGCCACCCTGCGCTTTTGCGGCCATCTCCCAAAAAGGCGAGTTGTAAAATGGAGCTTCAGGGCACTGCAATTCACAAACCTGCAGAGTTATAAATGATAACTCTCGTCCACAAATATATTGAGGGAAGGCAAAGAAGAGGATTTGAAATCAAGGCAGAATTGCAGGAAACAGATTTCAGGAGGTAGATTCGAATCGCCTTTAAAGCACATGAAAAGCGGCAAAACGTTGACAATGATGCCCTTGGCCAAAAAGGGCGTATGCGTTTTTTCCTGAATATATTCAGGAAAAAACGCATACGCCCTTTTTGGCCAACCAAGCAACCTGGAAAGGCAAATCAGCGCTACAAAGAAGTCTCGCTTCCCATCGGTTAAAAGGGCCATGCTGAAAAAAGTGTCAAAACCAGAAATACAGGAAAGGCCATGGAGAAATGGGAGCCCTGCTACACTGATGGGCGGGATGTAAATTGCCAACAGCCACTCTGGAGAAGTGTACGGTGAGTCCTGAAACGTCTAAAAAGCAAAGCTTAGAGAGCATAGGGCACTTCCACTCATGGGGGTATACATTGGGAAAATTAAAAATCAGCAAGACACAAGCACCCCAAAGTTTAGGGCTGCTCTCTTGACAAGGACCTCCACTTCATTCCACCTTCAATATCCCAGGAAAGAGAAAAATGGATAAAGGAGTTGTGGTCCTTATGTACAATGGAATATCACTCAGCCATGAAATCAATGTCATAAGGCTAGTAGCAGCATGATGAGTGGATTTAGGTACGACGATTCTAAGTGAAATAAGTCACACAGAAAAGGACACTTCTCATAATGTATCACTTATAGAGGGAATGTAAGAACCGTTACACTTGAACAGAATTACAAAACAGAACGGAGTCACACATGCAGAAAACACACTATGGCTGCTTAACGGGAAAGGTGAGGTGGGGTGATACATAAAACAAGGGTTTCAAATTAGCTCAGATACCGTTCCATAAACCCAATATGTAATAGACAAGACCTACTCCTTGCTCAGAGAACTGGACTCAACACGCCCTATTCACCGCACAAGAATATATCTGACTAGTAATAATCTTAAAACCTATGTATTGATATCTCTCTGTTAGTGTGTCAAGTGGGTGTAAAGCGGCATAAACACAGCAATGAAAAGCAGCTAAACCCCATTATAAAAATAAATTACTTTGAAAAACCCATGAAACAAAGACAGTGAAAGAGAGCGAAATTCTTACACAATGCGTTCAGGGGCTGTGATGCAACCTGGATTGACCATATCTAGACCCACAGCTGGATGAGACATAAGGGTGGACACTCTTGGGGCTGAGAGGTTTGGTGAGGTTGGGTGAGCAAACGCAGACCCTTTAAAGTAATACTGCGTGGTACCCATCGCATGGGTCCCAAATCTCCAGGTTCAAGGGCATCTTGCTACATCGAAAACATGCATGAGAAACCCAGAAGATGGTACACCGTGTGATGGGGAAAGGTTTCTAAAACGCACCTCATTTCTCTTCTCCTTGTGCCCGGGTTCGCCATTCCAGCCGCTTTACTAACAATCTCCCTACTTGGAGCATCAGCACCTTTAACCTCCTGTTCCGTACAGGTTGCAATTTGTCCTGAGGATGAACGGGAAGACTTGGAACCAATGAGAGACTAGCTCTTGGTGTAGTGACAGGCACAGGTCACTCTATTTTCCCATCAGGAAGAAGAATTAACCACAGGCTCAGCCTGCCCCCCGGAACCAGAGCAGGACCTGAAGCCATCCTGCGCTTTTGCGGCCAGCTCCCTAAAAAGCGAGTTGTAAAATGGAGCTTCAGGGCACTGCAATTCACAAACCTGCAGAGTTATAAATGATAACTCTCGTCCACAAATATATTGAGGGAAGGCAAAGAAGAGGATTTGAAATCAAGGCAGAATTGCAGGAAACAGATTTCAGGAGGTAGATTCGGATCGCCTTTAAAGCACATGAAAAGCGCCAAAACGTTGACAATGATGCCCTTGGCCAAAAAGGGCGTATGCGTTTTTTCCTGAATATATTCAGGAAAAAACGCATACGCCCTTTTTGGCCAACCAAGCAACCTGGAAAGGCAAATCAGCGCTACAAAGAAGTCTCGCTTCCCATCGGTTAAAAGGGCCATGCTGAAAAAAGTGTCAAAACCAGAAATACAGGAAAGGCCATGGAGAAATGGGAGCCATGCTACACTGATGGGCGGGATGTAAATTGCCAACAGCCACTCTGGAGAAGTGTACGGTGAGTCCTGAAACGTCTAAAAAGCAAAGCTTAGAGAGCATAGGGCACTTCCACTCATGGGGGTATACATTGGGAAAATTAAAAATCAGCAAGACACAAGCACCCCAAAGTTTAGGGCTGCTCTCTTGACAAGGACCTCCACTTCATTCCACCTTCAATATCCCAGGAAAGAGAAAAATGGATAAAGAATTTGTGGTCCTTATGTACAATGGAATATCACTCAGCCATGAAATCAATGTCATAAGGCTAGTAGCAGCATGATGAGTGGATTTAGGTACGACGATTCTAAGTGAAATAAGTCACACAGAAAAGGACACTTCTCATAATGTATCACTTATAGAGGGAATGTAAAAACCGTTACACTTGAACTGAATTACAAAACAGAACAGACTCACACATGCAGAAAACACACTATGGCTGCTTAACGGGAAAGGTGAGGTGGGGTGATACATAAAACAAGGGTTTCAAATTAGCTCAGATACCGTTCCATAAACCCAATATGTAATAGACAAGACCTACTCCTTGCTCAGAGAACTGGACTCAACACGCCCCATTCACCGCACAAGAATATATCTGACTAGTAATAATCTTAAAACCTATGTATTGATATCTCTCTGTTAGTGTGTCAAGTGGGTGTAAAGCGGCATAAACACAGCAGTGAAAAGCAGCTAAACCCCTTTATAAAAATAAATTACTTTGAAAAACCCATGAAACAAAGACAGTGAAAGAGAGTGAAATACTTACACAATGCGTTCAGGGGCTGTGATGCAACCTGGATTGACCATATCTAGACCCACAGCTGGATGAGACATAAGGGTGGACACTCTTGGGGCTGAGAGGTTTGGTGAGGTTGGGTGAGCAAACGCAGACCCTTTAAAGTAATACTGCGTGGTACCCATCGCATGGGTCCCAAATCTCCAGATTCAAGAGCATCTTGCTACATCGAAAACATGCATGAGAAACCCAGAAGATGGTACACCGTGTGATGGGGAAAGGTTTCTAAAACGCACCTCATTTCTCTTCTCCTTGTGCTCGGGTTTGCCATTCCAGCCACTTTACTAGCAATCTCCCTACTTGGAGCATAAGCACCTTTAACCTCCTGTTCCGTACAGGTTGCAATTTGTCCTGAGGATGAACGGGAAGACTTGGAACCAATGAGAGACTAGCTCCTGGTGTAGGGACAGGCACAGGTCACTCTATTTTCCCATCAGGAAGAAGAATTAACCACAGGCTCAGCCTGCCCCCCGGAACCAGAACAGGGCCTGAAGCCATCATGCGCTTTTGCGGCCAGCTCCCTAAAAAGCGAGTTGTAAAATGGAGCTTCAGGGCACTGCAATTCACAAACCTGCAGAGTTATAAATGATAAGTCTCGTCCACAAATATATTGAGGGAAGGCAAAGAAGAGGATTTGAAATCAATGCAGAATTGCAGGAAACAGATTTCAGGAGGTAGATTCGAATCGCCTTTAAAGCACATGAAAAGTGGCAAAACGTTGACAATGATGCCCTTGGCCAAAAAGGGCGTATGCGTTTTTTCCTGAATATATTCAGGAAAAAACGCATACGCCCTTTTTGGCCAACCAAGCAACCTGGAAAGGAAAATCAGCGCTACAAAGAAGTCTCGCTTCCCATCGCTTAAAAGGGCCATGCTGAAAAAAGTGTCAAAACCAGAAATGCAGGACAGGCCATGGAAAAATGGGAGCCTTGCTACACTGATGGGTGGGATGTAAATTGCCAACAGCCACTGTGGAGAAGAGTACGGTGTGTCCTGAAACGTCTAAAAAACACAGCTTAGAGAACATAGGGCACTTCCACTCATGGGGGTATAAATTGGGAAAATGAAAAATCAGCAAGACACAAGCACCCCAAAGTTTAGGGCTGCTCTGTTGACAAGGACCTCCACTTCATTCCACCTTCAATATCCCAGGAAAGAGAAAAATGGATAAAGGAGTTGTGGTCCTTATGTACAATGGAATATCACTCAGCCATGAAATCAATGTCATAAGGCTAGTAGCAGCATGATGAGTGGATTTAGGTACGACGATTCTAAGTGAAATAAGTCACACAGAAAAGGACACTTCTCATAAGGTATCACTTATAGAGGGAATGTAAAAACCGTTACACTTGAACTGAATTACAAAACAGAACGGAGTCACACATGCAGAAAACACACTATGGCTGCTTAACGGGAAAGGTGAGGTGGGGTGATACATAAAACAAGGGTTTCAAATTAGCTCAGATACCGTTCCATAAACCCAATATGTAATAGACAAGACCTACTCCTTGCTCAGAGAACTGGACTCAACACGCCCTATTCACCGCACAAGAATATATCTGACTAGTAATAATCTTAAAACCTATGTATTGATATCTCTCTGTTAGTGTGTCAAGTGGGTGTAAAGCGGCATAAACACAGCAGTGAAAAGCAGCTAAACCCCATTATAAAAATAAATTACTTTGAAAAACCCATGAAACAAAGACAGTGAAAGAGAGCAAAATACTTACACAATGCGTTCAGGGGCTGTGATGCAACCTGGATTGACCATATCTAGACCCACAGCTGGATGAGACATAAGGGTGGACACTCTTGGGGCTGAGAGGTTTGGTGAGGTTGGGTGAGCAAACGCAGACCCTTTAAAGTAATACTGCGTGGTACCCATCGCATGGGTCCCAAATCTCCAGGTTCAAGGGCATCTTCCTACATCGAAAACATGCATGAGAAAACAAAAAGATGGTACACCATGTGATGGGGAAAGGTTTCTAAAACGCACCTCATTTCTCTTCTCCTTGTGCCCGGGTTCGCCATTCCAGCCGCTTTACTAACAATCTCCCTACTTGGAGCATCAGCACCTTTAACCTCCTGTTCCGTACAGGTTGCAATTTGTCCTGAGGATGAACGGGAAGACTTGGAACCAATGAGAGACTAGCTCTTGGTGTAGTGACAGGTACAGGTCACTCTATTTTCCCATCAGGAAGAAGAATTAACCACAGGCTCAGCCTGCCCCCCGGAACCAGAGCAGGGCCTGAAGCCATCCTGCGCTTTTGCGGCCAGCTCCCTAAAAAGCGAGTTGTAAAATGGAGCTTCAGGGCACTGCAATTCACAAACCTGCAGAGTTATAAATGATAACTCTCGTCCACAAATATATTGAGGGAAGGCAAAGAAGAGGATTTGAAATCAAGGCAGAATTGCAGGAAACAGATTTCAGGAGGTAGATTCGAATCGCCTTTAAAGCACATGAAAAGCGGCAAAACGTTGACAATGATGCCCTTGGCCAAAAAGGGCGTATGCGTTTTTTCCTGAATATATTCAGGAAAAAACGCATACGCCCTTTTTGGCCAACCAAGCAACCTGGAAAGGCAAATCAGCGCCACAAAGAAGACTCGCTTCCCATCGGTCAAAAGGGCCATGCTGAAAAAAGTGTCAAAACCAGAAATGCAGGACAGGCCATGGAGAAATGGGAGCCGTGCTACACTGATGGGTGGGATGTAAATTGCCAACAGACACTCTGGAGAAGTGTACGGTGAGTCCTGAAACGTCTAAATAACAAAGCTTAGAGAGCATAGGGCACTTCCACTCATGGGGGTATACATTGGGAAAATTAAAAATCAGCAAGACACAAGCACCCCAAAGTTTAGGGCTGCTCTGTTGACAAGGACCTCCACTTCATTCCACCTTCAATATCCCAGGAAAGAGAAAAATGGATAAAGGAGTTGTGGTCCTTATGTACAATGGAATACCACTCAGCCATGAAATTAATGTCATAAGGCTAGTAGCAGCATGATGAGTGGATTTAGGTACGACGATTCTAAGTGAAATAAGTCACACAGAAAAGGACACTTCTCATAAGGTATCACTGATAGAGGGAATGTAAAAACCGTTACACTTGAACTGAATTACAAAACAGAACGGAGTCACACATGCAGAAAACACACTATGGCTGCTTAACGGGAAAGGTGAGGTGGGGTGATACATAAAACAAGGGTTTCAAATTAGCTCAGATACCGTTCCATAAACCCAATATGTAATAGACAAGACCTACTCCTTGCTCAGAGAACTGGTCTCAACACGCCCCATTCACCGCACAAGAATATATCTGACTAGTAATAATCTTAAAACCTATGTATTGATATCTCTCTGTTAGTGTGTCAAGTGGGTGTAAAGCGGCATAAACACAGCAGTGAAAAGCAGCTAAACCCCATTATAAAAATAAATTACTTTGAAAAACCCATGAAACAAAGAGAGTGAAAGAGAGCGAAATTCTTACACAATGCGTTCAGGGGCTGTGATGCAACCTGGATTGACCATATCTAGACCCACAGCTGGATGAGACATAAGGGTGGACACTCTTGGGGCTGAGAGGTTTGGTGAGGTTGGGTGAGCAAACGCAGACCCTTTAAAGTAATACTGCGTGGTACCCATCGCATGGGTCCCAAATCTCCAGGTTCAAGGGCATCTTGCTACATCGAAAACATGCATGAGAAACCCAGAAGATGGTACACCGTGTGATGGGGAAAGGTTTCTAAAACGCACCTCATTTCTCATCTCCTTGTGCTCGGGTTGGCCATTCCAGCCACTTTACTAGCAATCTCCCTACTTGGAGCATCAGCACCTTTAACCTCCTGTTCCGTACAGGTTGCAATTTGTCCTGAGGATGAACGGGAAGACTTGGAACCAATGAGAGACTAGCTCCTGGTGTAGGGACAGGCACAGGTCACTCAATTTTCCCATCAGGAAGAAGAATTAACCAGAGGCTCAGCCTGCCCCCCGGAACCAGAACAGGGCCTGAAGCCACCCTGCGCTTTTGCGGCCATCTCCCAAAAAGGCGAGTTGTAAAATGGAGCTTCAGGGCACTGCAATTCACAAACCTGCAGAGTTATAAATGATAACTCTCGTCCACAAATATATTGAGGGAAGGCAAAGAAGAGGATTTGAAATCAAGGCAGAATTGCAGGAAACAGATTTCAGGAGGTAGATTCGAATCGCCTTTAAAGCACATGAAAAGCGGCAAAACGTTGACAATGATGCCCTTGGCCAAAAAGGGCGTATGCGTTTTTTCCTGAATATATTCAGGAAAAAACGCATACGCCCTTTTTGGCCAACCAAGCAACCTGGAAAGGCAAATCAGCGCTACAAAGAAGTCTCGCTTCCCATCGGTTAAAAGGGCCATGCTGAAAAAAGTGTCAAAACCAGAAATACAGGAAAGGCCATGGAGAAATGGGAGCCCTGCTACACTGATGGGCGGGATGTAAATTGCCAACAGCCACTCTGGAGAAGTGTACGGTGAGTCCTGAAACGTCTAAAAAGCAAAGCTTAGAGAGCATAGGGCACTTCCACTCATGGGGGTATACATTGGGAAAATTAAAAATCAGCAAGACACAAGCACCCCAAAGTTTAGGGCTGCTCTCTTGACAAGGACCTCCACTTCATTCCACCTTCAATATCCCAGGAAAGAGAAAAATGGATAAAGGAGTTGTGGTCCTTATGTACAATGGAATATCACTCAGCCATGAAATCAATGTCATAAGGCTAGTAGCAGCATGATGAGTGGATTTAGGTACGACGATTCTAAGTGAAATAAGTCACACAGAAAAGGACACTTCTCATAATGTATCACTTATAGAGGGAATGTAAAAACCGTTACACTTGAACAGAATTACAAAACAGAACGGAGTCACACATGCAGAAAACACACTATGGCTGCTTAACGGGAAAGGTGAGGTGGGGTGATACATAAAACAAGGGTTTCAAATTAGCTCAGATACCGTTCCATAAACCCAATATGTAATAGACAAGACCTACTCCTTGCTCAGAGAACTGGACTCAACACGCCCTATTCACCGCACAAGAATATATCTGACTAGTAATAATCTTAAAACCTATGTATTGATATCTCTCTGTTAGTGTGTCAAGTGGGTGTAAAGCGGCATAAACACAGCAATGAAAAGCAGCTAAACCCCATTATAAAAATAAATTACTTTGAAAAACCCATGAAACAAAGACAGTGAAAGAGAGCGAAATTCTTACACAATGCGTTCAGGGGCTGTGATGCAACCTGGATTGACCATATCTAGACCCACAGCTGGATGAGACATAAGGGTGGACACTCTTGGGGCTGAGAGGTTTGGTGAGGTTGGGTGAGCAAACGCAGACCCTTTAAAGTAATACTGCGTGGTACCCATCGCATGGGTCCCAAATCTCCAGGTTCAAGGGCATCTTGCTACATCGAAAACATGCATGAGAAACCCAGAAGATGGTACACCGTGTGATGGGGAAAGGTTTCTAAAACGCACCTCATTTCTCTTCTCCTTGTGCCCGGGTTCGCCATTCCAGCCGCTTTACTAACAATGTCCCTACTTGGAGCAACAGCACCTTTAACCTCCTGTTCCGTACAGGTTGCAATTTGTCCTGAGGATGAACGGGAAGACTTGGAACCAATGAGAGACTAGCTCTTGGTGTAGTGACAGGCACAGGTCACTCTATTTTCCCATCAGGAAGAAGAATTAACCACAGGCTCAGCCTGCCCCCCGGAACCAGAGCAGGACCTGAAGCCATCCTGCGCTTTTGCGGCCAGCTCCCTAAAAAGCGAGTTGTAAAATGGAGCTTCAGGGCACTGCAATTCACAAACCTGCAGAGTTATAAATGATAACTCTCGTCCACAAATATATTGAGGGAAGGCAAAGAAGAGGATTTGAAATCAAGGCAGAATTGCAGGAAACAGATTTCAGGAGGTAGATTCGGATCGCCTTTAAAGCACATGAAAAGCGCCAAAACGTTGACAATGATGCCCTTGGCCAAAAAGGGCGTATGCGTTTTTTCCTGAATATATTCAGGAAAAAACGCATACGCCCTTTTTGGCCAACCAAGCAACCTGGAAAGGCAAATCAGCGCTACAAAGAAGTCTCGCTTCCCATCGGTTAAAAGGGCCATGCTGAAAAAAGTGTCAAAACCAGAAATACAGGAAAGGCCATGGAGAAATGGGAGCCCTGCTACACTGATGGGCGGGATGTAAATTGCCAACAGCCACTCTGGAGAAGTGTACGGTGAGTCCTGAAACGTCTAAAAAGCAAAGCTTAGAGAGCATAGGGCACTTCCACTCATGGGGGTATACATTGGGAAAATTAAAAATCAGCAAGACACAAGCACCCCAAAGTTTAGGGCTGCTCTCTTGACAAGGACCTCCACTTCATTCCACCTTCAATATCCCAGGAAAGAGAAAAATGGATAAAGAATTTGTGGTCCTTATGTACAATGGAATATCACTCAGCCATGAAATTAATGTCATAAGGCTAGTAGCAGCATGATGAGTGGATTTAGGTACGACGATTCTAAGTGAAATAAGTCACACAGAAAAGGACACTTCTCATAATGTATCACTTATAGAGGGAATGTAAAAACCGTTACACTTGAACTGAATTACAAAACAGAACAGACTCACACATGCAGAAAACACACTATGGCTGCTTAACGGGAAAGGTGAGGTGGGGTGATACATAAAACAAGGGTTTCAAATTAGCTCAGATACCGTTCCATAAACCCAATATGTAATAGACAAGACCTACTCCTTGCTCAGAGAACTGGACTCAACACGCCCTATTCACCGCACAAGAATATATCTGACTAGTAATAATCTTAAAACCTATGTATTGATATCTCTCTGTTAGTGTGTCAAGTGGGTGTAAAGCGGCATAAACACAGCAGTGAAAAGCAGCTAAACCCCATTATAAAAATAAATTACTTTGAAAAACCCATGAAACAAAGAGAGTGAAAGAGAGTGAAATACTTACACAATGCGTTCAGGGGCTGTGATGCAACCTGGATTGACCATATCTAGACCCACAGCTGGATGAGACATAAGGGTGGACACTCTTGGGGCTGAGAGGTTTGGTGAGGTTGGGTGAGCAAACGCAGACCCTTTAAAGTAATACTGCGTGGTACCCATCGCATGGGTCCCAAATCTCCAGGTTCAAGGGCATCTTCCTACATCGAAAACATGCATGAGAAAACAAAAAGATGGTACACCATGTGATGGGGAAAGGTTTCTAAAACGCACCTCATTTCTCTTCTCCTTGTGCCCAGGTTCGCCATTCCAGCCGCTTTACTAACAATCTCCCTACTTGGAGCATCAGCACCTTTAACCTCCTGTTCCGTACAGGTTGCAATTTGTCCTGAGGATGAACGGGAAGACTTGGAACCAATGAGAGACTAGCTCTTGGTGTAGTGACAGGTACAGGTCACTCTATTTTCCCATCAGGAAGAAGAATTAACCACAGGCTCAGCCTGCCCCCCGGAACCAGAGCAGGGCCTGAAGCCATCCTGCGCTTTTGCGGCCAGCTCCCTAAAAAGCGAGTTGTAAAATGGAGCTTCAGGGCACTGCAATTCACATCCCTGCAGAGTTATAAATGATAACTCTCGTCCACAAATATATTGAGGGAAGGCAAAGAAGAGGATTTGAAATCAAGGCAGAATTGCAGGAAACAGATTTCAGGAGGTAGATTCGAATCGCCTTTAAAGCACATGAAAAGCGGCAAAACGTTGACAATGATGCCCTTGGCCAAAAAGGGCGTATACGTTTTTTCCTGAATATATTCAGGAAAAAACGCATACGCCCTTTTTGGCCAACCAAGCAACCTGGAAAGGCAAATCAGCGCCACAAAGAAGACTCGCTTCCCATCGGTCAAAAGGGCCATGCTGAAAAAAGTGTCAAAACCAGAAATGCAGGACAGGCCATGGAGAAATGGGAGCCTTGCTACACTGATGGGCGGGATGTAAATTGCCAACAGCCACTCTGGAGAAGTGTACGGTGTGTCCTTAAACATCTAAACAACACAGCTTAGTGAGCATAGGGCACTTCCACTCATGGGGGTATAAATTGGGAAAATGAAAAATCAGCAAGACACAAGCACCCCAAAGTTTAGGGCTGCTCTGTTGACAAGGACCTCCACTTCATTCCACCTTCAATATCCCAGGAAAGAGAAAAATGGATAAAGGAGTTGTGGTCCTTATGTACAATGGAATATCACTCAGCCATGAAATCAATGTCATAAGGTTAGTAACAGCATGATGAGTGGATTTAGGTACGACGATTCTAAGTGAAATAAGTCACACAGAAAAGGACACTTCTCATAAGGTATCACTTATAGAGGGAATGTAAAAACCGTTACACTTGAACTGAATTACAAAACAGAACGGAGTCACACATGCAGAAAACACACTATGGCTGCTTAACGGGAAAGGTGAGGTGGGGTGATACATAAAACAAGGGTTTCAAATTAGCTCAGATACCGTTCCATAAACCCAATATGTAATAGACAAGACCTACTCCTTGCTCAGAGAACTGGACTCAACACGCCCTATTCACCGCACAAGAATATATCTGACTAGTAATAATCTTAAAACCTATGGATTGATATCTCTCTGTTAGTGTGTCAACTGGGTGTAAAGCGGCATAAACACAGCAGTGAAAAGCAGCTAAACCCCATTATAAAAATAAATTACTTTTACAAACCCATGAAACAAAGAGAGTTGAAGAGAGCGAAATTCTTACACAATGCGTTCAGGGGCTGTGATGCAACCTGGACTGACCATATCTAGACCCACAGCTGGATGAGACATAAGGGTGGACACTCTTGGGGCTGAGAGGTTTGGTGAGGTTGGGTGAGCAAACGCAGACTCTTTAAAGTAATACTGCGTGGTACCCATCGCATGGGTCCCAAATCTCCAGGTTCAAGGGCATCTTGCTACATCGAAAACATGCATGAGAAACCCAGAAGATGGTACACCATGTGATGGGGAAAGGTTTCTAAAACGCACCTCATTTCTCATCTCCTTGTGCTCGGGTTCGCCATTCCAGCCACTTTACTAGCAATCTCTCTACTTGGAGCATCAGCACCTTTAACCTCCTGTTCCGTACAGGTTGCAATTTGTCCTGAGGATGAACAGGAAGACTTGGAACCAATGAGAGACTAGCTCCTGGTGTAGGGACAGGCAGAGGTCACTCTCTTTTCCCTTCAGGAAGAAGAATTAACCACAGGCTCAGCCTGCCCCCCGGAACCAGAACAGGGCCTGAAGCCATCCTGCGCTTTTGCGGCCAGCTCCCTAAAAAGCGAGTTGTAAAATGCAGCTTCAGGGCACTGCAATTCACAAACCTGCAGAGTTATAAATGATAACTCTCGTCCACAAATATATTGAGGGAAGGCAAAGAAGAGGATTTGAAATCAAGGCAGAATTGCAGGAAACAGATTTCAGGAGGTAGATTCGGATCGCCTTTAAAGCACATGAAAAGCGCCAAAACGTTGACAATGATGCCCTTGGCCAAAAAGGGCGTATGCGTTTTTTCCTGAATATATTCAGGAAAAAACGCATACGCCCTTTTTGGCCAACCAAGCAACCTGGAAAGGCAAATCAGCGCTACAAAGAAGTCTCGCTTCCCATCGGTTAAAAGGGCCATGCTGAAAGAAGTGTCAAAACCAGAAATACAGGAAAGGCCATGGAGAAATGGGAGCCCTGCTACACTGATGGGCGGGATGTAAATTGCCAACAGCCACTCTGGAGAAGTGTACGGTGAGTCCTGAAACGTCTAAAAAGCAAAGCTTAGAGAGCATAGGGCACTTCCACTCATGGGGGTATACATTGGGAAAATTAAAAATCAGCAAGACACAAGCACCCCAAAGTTTAGGGCTGCTCTCTTGACAAGGACCTCCACTTCATTCCACCTTCAATATCCCAGGAAAGAGAAAAATGGATAAAGAATTTGTGGTCCTTATGTACAATGGAATATCACTCAGCCATGAAATCAATGTCATAAGGCTAGTAGCAGCATGATGAGTGGATTTAGGTACGACGATTCTAAGTGAAATAAGTCACACAGAAAAGGACACTTCTCATAATGTATCACTTATAGAGGGAATGTAAAAACCGTTACACTTGAACTGAATTACAAAACAGAACAGACTCACACATGCAGAAAACACACTATGGCTGCTTAACGGGAAAGGTGAGGTGGGGTGATACATAAAACAAGGGTTTCAAATTAGCTCAGATACCGTTCCATAAACCCAATATGTAATAGACAAGACCTACTCCTTGCTCAGAGAACTGGACTCAACACGCCCTATTCACCGCACAAGAATATATCTGACTAGTAATAATCTTAAAACCTATGTATTGATATCTCTCTGTTAGTGTGTCAAGTGGGTGTAAAGCGGCATAAACACAGCAGTGAAAAGCAGCTAAACCCCATTATAAAAATAAATTACTTTGAAAAACCCATGAAACAAAGACAGTGAAAGAGAGTGAAATACTTACACAATGCGTTCAGGGGCTGTGATGCAACCTGGATTGACCATATCTAGACCCACAGCTGGATGAGACATAAGGGTGGACACTCTTGGGGCTGAGAGGTTTGGTGAGGTTGGGTGAGCAAACGCAGACCCTTTAAAGTAATACTGCGTGGTACCCATCGCATGGGTCCCAAATCTCCAGGTTCAAGGGCATCTTCCTACATCGAAAACATGCATGAGAAAACAAAAAGATGGTACACCATGTGATGGGGAAAGGTTTCTAAAACGCACCTCATTTCTCTTCTCCTTGTGCCCGGGTTCGCCATTCCAGCCGCTTTACTAACAATCTCCCTACTTGGAGCATCAGCACCTTTAACCTCCTGTTCCGTACAGGTTGCAATTTGTCCTGAGGATGAACGGGAAGACTTGGAACCAATGAGAGACTAGCTCTTGGTGTAGTGACAGGTACAGGTCACTCTATTTTCCCATCAGGAAGAAGAATTAACCACAGGCTCAGCCTGCCCCCCGGAACCAGAGCAGGGCCTGAAGCCATCCTGCGCTTTTGCGGCCAGCTCCCTAAAAAGCGAGTTGTAAAATGGAGCTTCAGGGCACTGCAATTCACATCCCTGCAGAGTTATAAATGATAACTCTCGTCCACAAATATATTGAGGGAAGGCAAAGAAGAGGATTTGAAATCAAGGCAGAATTGCAGGAAACAGATTTCAGGAGGTAGATTCGAATCGCCTTTAAAGCACATGAAAAGCGGCAAAACGTTGACAATGATGCCCTTGGCCAAAAAGGGCGTATACGTTTTTTCCTGAATATATTCAGGAAAAAACGCATACGCCCTTTTTGGCCAACCAAGCAACCTGGAAAGGCAAATCAGCGCCACAAAGAAGACTCGCTTCCCATCGGTCAAAAGGGCCATGCTGAAAAAAGTGTCAAAACCAGAAATGCAGGACAGGCCATGGAGAAATGGGAGCCTTGCTACACTGATGGGCGGGATGTAAATTGCCAACAGCCACTCTGGAGAAGTGTACGGTGTGTCCTTAAACATCTAAACAACACAGCTTAGTGAGCATAGGGCACTTCCACTCATGGGGGTATAAATTGGGAAAATGAAAAATCAGCAAGACACAAGCACCCCAAAGTTTAGGGCTGCTCTGTTGACAAGGACCTCCACTTCATTCCACCTTCAATATCCCAGGAAAGAGAAAAATGGATAAAGGAGTTGTGGTCCTTATGTACAATGGAATACCACTCAGCCATGAAATTAATGTCATAAGGCTAGTAGCAGCATGATGAGTGGATTTAGGTACGACGATTCTAAGTGAAATAAGTCACACAGAAAAGGACACTTCTCATAAGGTATCACTGATAGAGGGAATGTAAAAACCGTTACACTTGAACTGAATTACAAAACAGAACGGAGTCACACATGCAGAAAACACACTATGGCTGCTTAACGGGAAAGGTGAGGTGGGGTGATACATAAAACAAGGGTTTCAAATTAGCTCAGATACCGTTCCATAAACCCAATATGTAATAGACAAGACCTACTCCTTGCTCAGAGAACTGGTCTCAACACGCCCCATTCACCGCACAAGAATATATCTGACTAGTAATAATCTTAAAACCTATGTATTGATATCTCTCTGTTAGTGTGTCAAGTGGGTGTAAAGCGGCATAAACACAGCAGTGAAAAGCAGCTAAACCCCATTATAAAAATAAATTACTTTGAAAAACCCATGAAACAAAGAGAGTGAAAGAGAGCGAAATTCTTACACAATGCGTTCAGGGGCTGTGATGCAACCTGGATTGACCATATCTAGACCCACAGCTGGATGAGACATAAGGGTGGACACTCTTGGGGCTGAGAGGTTTGGTGAGGTTGGGTGAGCAAACGCAGACCCTTTAAAGTAATACTGCGTGGTACCCATCGCATGGGTCCCAAATCTCCAGGTTCAAGGGCATCTTGCTACATCGAAAACATGCATGAGAAACCCAGAAGATGGTACACCGTGTGATGGGGAAAGGTTTCTAAAACGCACCTCATTTCTCATCTCCTTGTGCTCGGGTTGGCCATTCCAGCCACTTTACTAGCAATCTCCCTACTTGGAGCATCAGCACCTTTAACCTCCTGTTCCGTACAGGTTGCAATTTGTCCTGAGGATGAACGGGAAGACTTGGAACCAATGAGAGACTAGCTCCTGGTGTAGGGACAGGCACAGGTCACTCAATTTTCCCATCAGGAAGAAGAATTAACCAGAGGCTCAGCCTGCCCCCCGGAACCAGAACAGGGCCTGAAGCCACCCTGCGCTTTTGCGGCCATCTCCCAAAAAGGCGAGTTGTAAAATGGAGCTTCAGGGCACTGCAATTCACAAACCTGCAGAGTTATAAATGATAACTCTCGTCCACAAATATATTGAGGGAAGGCAAAGAAGAGGATTTGAAATCAAGGCAGAATTGCAGGAAACAGATTTCAGGAGGTAGATTCGAATCGCCTTTAAAGCACATGAAAAGCGGCAAAACGTTGACAATGATGCCCTTGGCCAAAAAGGGCGTATGCGTTTTTTCCTGAATATATTCAGGAAAAAACGCATACGCCCTTTTTGGCCAACCAAGCAACCTGGAAAGGCAAATCAGCGCTACAAAGAAGTCTCGCTTCCCATCGGTTAAAAGGGCCATGCTGAAAAAAGTGTCAAAACCAGAAATACAGGAAAGGCCATGGAGAAATGGGAGCCCTGCTACACTGATGGGCGGGATGTAAATTGCCAACAGCCACTCTGGAGAAGTGTACGGTGAGTCCTGAAACGTCTAAAAAGCAAAGCTTAGAGAGCATAGGGCACTTCCACTCATGGGGGTATACATTGGGAAAATTAAAAATCAGCAAGACACAAGCACCCCAAAGTTTAGGGCTGCTCTCTTGACAAGGACCTCCACTTCATTCCACCTTCAATATCCCAGGAAAGAGAAAAATGGATAAAGGAGTTGTGGTCCTTATGTACAATGGAATATCACTCAGCCATGAAATCAATGTCATAAGGCTAGTAGCAGCATGATGAGTGGATTTAGGTACGACGATTCTAAGTGAAATAAGTCACACAGAAAAGGACACTTCTCATAATGTATCACTTATAGAGGGAATGTAAAAACCGTTACACTTGAACAGAATTACAAAACAGAACGGAGTCACACATGCAGAAAACACACTATGGCTGCTTAACGGGAAAGGTGAGGTGGGGTGATACATAAAACAAGGGTTTCAAATTAGCTCAGATACCGTTCCATAAACCCAATATGTAATAGACAAGACCTACTCCTTGCTCAGAGAACTGGACTCAACACGCCCTATTCACCGCACAAGAATATATCTGACTAGTAATAATCTTAAAACCTATGTATTGATATCTCTCTGTTAGTGTGTCAAGTGGGTGTAAAGCGGCATAAACACAGCAATGAAAAGCAGCTAAACCCATTATAAAAATAAATTACTTTGAAAAACCCATGAAACAAAGACAGTGAAAGAGAGCGAAATTCTTACACAATGCGTTCAGGGGCTGTGATGCAACCTGGATTGACCATATCTAGACCCACAGCTGGATGAGACATAAGGGTGGACACTCTTGGGGCTGAGAGGTTTGGTGAGGTTGGGTGAGCAAACGCAGACCCTTTAAAGTAATACTGCGTGGTACCCATCGCATGGGTCCCAAATCTCCAGGTTCAAGGGCATCTTGCTACATCGAAAACATGCATGAGAAACCCAGAAGATGGTACACCGTGTGATGGGGAAAGGTTTCTAAAACGCACCTCATTTCTCTTCTCCTTGTGCCCGGGTTCGCA